>NW_024081502.1:0-101501 GCF_003009895.1 Hyaena hyaena | reverse complement strand
ATAAGAAAAAAAAAAAAGAAAAAAGAAAAAAAAAAGAAAAATCCTGTGGCGCGCCGCCTGGTTCCCGGGAAGACTCGCCAGCACCAGGGGGTGGGGGAGTGCGAGCTGAAAGCTGCTGGAGAGTGAGCAGCCCTAGCAGGGATGGACATGATGCTGTTGGTGCAGGGTGCTTGTTGCTCGAACCAGTGGCTGGCGGCGGTGCTCCTCAGCCTGTGCTGCCTGCTGCCCTCCTGCCTCCCGGCTGGACAGAGTGTGGACTTCCCCTGGGCGGCCGTGGACAACATGATGGTCAGAAAAGGGGACACGGCGGTGCTTAGGTAGGAGGAACGGCGTGCTTTTTCGTACTTGTCTCAGTCTTTCTTTCTGTCTCTCTTTCCACCCTTCTTGCCTTTTTTTTTTTTTTTTTTTTAACCCCGAGTCATGATGCTGGTGGTGATCCCCATCAAAGAGCCACATCGCAAGAAATACAGGTGCTGATTCTGCCCGGAGCCGGGCCCCTTGACGCTGGGGCAGGTAGGAAGCTGGACGCGTGATGCTAAAGCACGTTGCGGGAACGCCAAGTAGCCCGGGGATGAGTGAAGTGTGAGGTTTAGGAGGGGCAGGTGCCACTTTGAAACTCAGATTCGCAAGGTCTCGGTTTTACTGTCATGGGGTACTCGTGGAGAGTCTGACAAGTTTATCAGGTTTGTTTCTATTTTACTCTAGCCTAAGCGACTTTTTCAGACTGCTGCCTCCCAGCTCCCATTTATTTTCCCCTTCATTCACTTGGACACTTAGGCTCAATTTCTCCCTCCTCAGCTTGCTTTCTTTCCGCGAATCCTTTTCTCCCTTCCCTCTTTTTCTCCCTCCTCATTTTCTTTTCCCATTTTTCCACTTCCTTCCTACTTTTCCTCTCTTGCCTCTTTTCATCCTTGTTCTGTGTTCTCTCTATTCTTTCCCCCCGTTTCTATTTTCTCCTCCTGTATATCTTCACCATTCTGCTTTCTGATCATATTTAGCCCCCTTTCCTCCCCTCTTTACCTTTCCCCGTTCCTTCTTTTTCTCCCTTATTAATGGTCCTATGCTGTGGTCTTGTCTCCCTTTTTTTGACTTGCATTTCCCATCCTTCTTTCCATATCCCTTCCCATCATCGTCACATATACATGCACGTTCCCTCTGAACCTTCCCAGTGCCATTTTCTCACTCTCACAAATGTCTTTCCCTTAAACACACTCACATACTTTCTATTTCACATCCTCACACCACACTGGCCCTTCCGTGCTCTAACAGCCACTTTCCTATTCACATTCTCTTTCACTGTTTAAAAGGCACACACTCCTTTACTGTTCCACACACTGTCACTCTCACACATGTGTACACATGGCCCCTCTCTCTGTTTCCTTCTCTCTTTCTCTCTGTTTCTCTATCCCTTCTAACTCCTTTCCTTCCTCCCTCTTTCCATCTTCAGTGTTACTTCTTTTTCTCACTCTCCTTTCTTCCTTCTTTTCCCTAAGCTTGAGCACTGAAATGTTTTGTCATTAATGAACATCCACAGACTGATTTTACCCCAAAGCACAGTGAGCTCCTGAAAACAGTTTTTGCTCTTGTGAAAATATGAATTGATGATCAGCAGTGCTTAGATCTAAACAAGGCTAAACACTCTTATTCCTTCATTTCTCATCGCCCTACCTTCTCCCCCTGACACCTCAAGCTGACGTACACTTCAGATCTCCCTGAAAGATCTTCTTTCTCTCCACTGGGTGGTAGTTGGCTTGTGAGTGTGAGTGTGGATGCACAAAATCAGTATACATGGCATGTCTAAGGTGAAAGAGAGTAGGATGTGTTTCTGTTTGAATTGTGCAACATATTTTAAATTTAATGATCTGGGATCTGGGTGTGGTACATGTTTTACACCTTCTGAAACATGCTTATGAGTTCAAATTTCTGGGAAAAACTATTATAATTTCTGATATACCCTAATAACTAATATACTTTTATGTTATACATTATCTTTGCTGCTGTAAATACAAGATGCTACTGAATGTATACAAAAGTAACAAATAATTTGTTATAACTTTAATAAAATACCTTTTCATTGCTGGTAAAAGCTATGAACTCTATGTCACATAGAGGGTGTAAATAAAACGCACATTTTTTGTTTTTTATATTAAGTTTGTTTTGGAAGTTTGGACAACAGTGGTAAGAATGAAACACTGTCATCAGAGGCTGCAAACACATATCACGGGAGCTGCAATGTATGTGTTTGTAACAGCATACTACTTATTTGTAATGAGCATTAACATTTTCAACCTAAAGGGTTTGATAGACTACTTGCCCTTTGATGATATATCTTGGCATTTTGTTTCTAATGCATCTAATACATGCTATGGCTAATTAAAATAGCTGGAAGCACATTCTGCTTCTAGGAGACCTGTGTTTAGTTCACCCATCGCTTACGATAGTGAAGCTTCTCTAACTAGTGGGGGCAATATCTTTCTAGTGTTGTTGCTCTGGTGCGGTCCTTGTTTACTTGTGTACATTGTACCACATCCATTTATAGGCTGTATCCTGAGTTTTGTACTATCTTAACTAGAGAACTTTTGACTTTTAAACTTTTTAAAAGGAAGAGAATCCGTCTCTTCTAAGTGTTTTTTTTTTTTTTTTTACCAATTACAGTGTTTTTTTTAATAAACAGAATACTTTTTTGTCATATGCAACAGAAATCCAATCTGCATTACTTTTTACCCAAAGTAATTTGGGTAGTAGTAATTCTGTAATTCTCTAGGGAGCATCCCACTTTTTAGCTTTCTACATTGCCCAAAGGTTTTTAAACCATTTTAACATATGCATTTATAAGAAATTCTCTCTGCGTTAAAAAAAAAAAAAGTTAAATTGTATGAGTTGTTTTTCTTGACTTTTCTTCTGCATCTGGCATTTGCTCTGTTCATAGACCACTACAGACAGAGCTGAAGGACTAATTGAGTATGTAAGTCAGGTGCCATGTCTCCTGTCAAAAGTAATGTCATAGTTATAGTTTATGTTTTTACATTGGAGACTTAGAATTATACATGATGTTATTCTTTAATTCATTAGGAAACAAAACAAAACAAAACAAAAATTTACTCTCCAGCATTCGTCCCCTCAAATCAAAGTACAAAAATCTGGTGCTCAGAGAACACTTTACTGAATTACATGATATCATTTATTAAGCTTTACCCAATAGGCTCTATTTTTAATGTAACGCATTCCTCAAAAGTGTCTCGAATAAAAGGAAATAGTGGTATAACAGTTATCAAATAACTTTAAGAGCTAAAGGCCTGAAAGTGCAAAAATGTCAGTCAGTGACTCTGTTGCTTGTGGTTACATTAATGAAACTGAAGTTTAAAGGTCAAATGATACATTTCTATCTTCTAAATGCCAGAATGACTGTTTTAGAGAAAAAAAAATCAAGAAAACAAAAGTTCCCTTAAGTGCCTATATGAGATAAAAGGGGAATCATTCTGTGATCTCTTAACTATGCCTATCGTTTTATAAATCATCTTCTCTGTTGAGCTTAAATAGTGGACTTATAATGAAATTCCATTTCATAATTGCAGCATTCTTATCATTTGAATTTTGCCTTTAAAGTTGGTGAAGCAATGTATTAAATGTCAAAATTTCCCTTATTTCTAATAATGTTATTCACTGATAAATCTCTGAAGGATTCACTTGAGCTATTTGGACCTTCTTAATAATGTATTTAATGATACATATTCAATATAGAGCATTTGGTACCTCCTTTACTTTGAATTTCAGTAAATGTGTGCATTTCTTAGAGTGCATTGTAATTTGCTACACATATTAATGTTTGCATTAATTTGTTAAATCTTAACTTCAGTTGCTACTATGTTTAACACATATTTTATTTTATGTATTTTATGCCTAACAAAATTTGTTAATCTGCATATGGAGAAATGAACTTTTTCTCCAGTCTCCAAATTGCATTTTGTAGTACACGGAAGATAGGAGTTAATGTTTCATGGAGTGCCATAGCAAAGCACAGAAGATGCTAGAACCACATCAGTCACATTTCAGGACCCTCTGTTTCTAGACCTGGAGAATCAAGGGGAACGTAATAATGTTCTGTATCAATACATAAATTTCAGATGACTTTTAAAATATAGTTTTGCAGTCACTTTAATGTGAATCAGTTGCTTTATTTGTACCTTATTGACAAACACAGTTATGTTAACATGTCCAAAATGTTTAATATTTTTTGGAAACAATACAAGGAACATCCTCATTTATATCCTCACAGTGCCTGAACATTTTTTAAAACACATGTCATTTTTAAGCTAATTCTTTTACTCTGTTTCAACTTCAACTCTTCTGTATGAATTTTGTACATTTTAAGCCGCCTTCCTGATATGAATTCAAAATATCTTATTCTCTGGTTGTCATGCTTTAATCAAAGAAAGGAAGAGAAATTCTTTTCTTAAATGTGATATCTTCTTTTACTTTAGCAAAGTTGAACACAGCGCTGTCATTTTAATACTGTAGGTTTGAATGGAAGTTATATGAGACCCCAATATGATATTGTAATATGAAGGACAATTTTTGCTTACAGCAGAGAACATAGGGCACATTGCACAGAAGATACTTTCATTGGAAACCACAAAACTTTCGCAAGTAGATTTATAAGTGGATATGATGAGTATATATCACTTCTCAGAACTATTTGTCCAATGCATTTGCCTCTTGATTAGACTACATTAATTAGTTTTGGTTTGAAATGCTTGCTATTGGATACAAGAAAGTAAAGAATTTATTTATGAGAGTACAGAATTACCTATAGTAGTGGATATCAATCGTGTTGTACTTTTGGTATATCATTGGATTGTCTCACATTGTCTGTTGAGTCATTCCTACACATTGATGCATTACATATTTCAAACACAGTGTTTAACCATGTAGGCGTTTTCAGTTTAGAACATTAAGGCATTATTTAAAGACCTATCTGCTTACTAAGTAGCGTTGAACAAATATTTTTAAAATTCCAAAGTTTTTTCCCTTCTTTAAAAATGAAGGGGAAATAGATTATCTTACTGAGTCATTTTGGAAAAATGTGTTCTAGAATATAGAATAAAATGCTACACTGCTACCTGTGGTGATTTGCAAAGCTGTTCAATTAGCATGGCACATTGCTTGGTATCCTAATACACAATCATTTGTTACATTAAAGGACAGTGTAGTATTAAAATTTTTTTCTAGATAAATTTATTTTGCTTAGTCTTTTTTGTTTATAAGAATTGATAAACCCATGTGATCGTATAAATCTCTGAACACATTCATGTTCATGAACTACTTACTATTTATTTTAAGTATATGGCTTTGAAATTAAACAGCTCCATGAAATAAGTTAATTTTACAATACCTTACCTCTGAAGAGCTTAGAGGAATGTTCACATCTTGTTTGTGACAGTTCTGGGCCCGATTGGCCAGTCCAACCTTCGTGATTCTGCTACCCTATGCTATTGGAAATAGATGGTAGAGCTAATCCCTGAGACGACATTTCCCAGTTAGCCACTGTCATCTGTCTTCAGGTTGTGTGGTTGGACAATGGGGAGTTTGGGAAGAGGAGAGGACATGATGAGAGAGACTCTTCATTCCTCATTTGTTCCATCCTCCACTGGATACCTGGTTCTTGGGCTTCTGTTTACACTCTCATCTATTCGTTCTTCTATCTTGAAGTAGTAGAGGCTTCCTGCTATTCTAACTCCTGGGTTGTCTTAGCATTACCTATATGGCTTCTCAGCTTTTCCAAACCCTTTGTAATCAGTTTCTTTCATTAAATCCCTCTGTTTTAAATAACCTGAATGTTTTCAATTTTGCTGGTAGAACCCTGATTGATATATAGTAAAAGGTGATAGCTTCAGTTATTTTAATTATATTTGATTAAATGACTACTTTGCCCATGGCATGATAAATGTTGCTTACTAGCATTAGATATAGAAGTCATTTAGGGAGACATGCATAGAACTTAAACCATAATTACATTGGGGCATATTGCAAAGGAGAAAGATTTTCCTACACCCAGATTATGGTGAGAATAATAAACCAAATGTATAAATATGTAATTAAATATACATTGATTAATAATATTTGAGTAAATATTATAGAAACATAATATGTGGGAACATAAGGAAGTTGATGAATATATATTGGCAAGATTCAATAATTCTCTCCTTTTTTTTTTGACTGAGCAAAAGAGGAGGGCTAAACTCTGTGGATATGGGATCAGAATGATGAGATAATTCCTATAGAGTTGCCTATTGAAATCAATAAGAATTAAAGGTTTTCTTTTATGCAGCTTAATATCTGAGGAACTAATCAAAATTTCCAGTTTCTTATGAAATATATGGTCACAAAAATTGCACATGATGACAGTATTTGGCCATTGTAGAAATTAGTCAAGCCATTTGAATCTTTTGATTAGAAATTAAATCACTTTTCTATCATATCCTATTCAGATTAAGACATTATAGACATCATGTAACTTACATAGAAGAGCTAAGAGAAGCTTCATTAATAAGGTCTTTTAAAAATTTCTCTTTTTAATTGAGTATTAGATCATGTGACAACTTCCCCTCTAATTTCTTCAAAATAACTTTCTGCAAGGCATTGATGTAGGTATCTGGTTCCAATAAAAAACAAGTACTCACCATAAAGTCCTTCCTTTGATATTTTTATCCATACTTTTGCAAGAAAGATGTTAATTTAAAATGATCCTTGATGAACTGACTCTTTCTAAAGGATGCTTAAGAGAGGATTTTTGAATTGGGAGGGAACTTGGACTTAGTGATCTCTGCCATCCATTTTAAAGTTTTGCTGATCCATTACATATTGTCATTGACACTTCCTATGTATTCCAAAATTTATTGCTCTTTTTTTCCTAGGAGAATCATATTACCTGCCTTTTGGCTTTTGTAGAGGAAATTTTAAATTGGGGCACATGCTTTTTTGTCAGGTATTTTATGGATTTCAAATTTACAAGTGGAAATAAGAACTTATCATACTACTAGAGAGTAAAATTTAGAATTTTCCCACATGGTCATAATCATGATCAAACTGGATTTTAGTTAGTCCCTTGTATCTAAAAAATGAGTATCATTTGCAAGATATTGAAGAAATTTACTAATAGCAAATTTTTTGATATTTTGTTAATATATACTTTCTGTTCTTTGCTAGTTTTGATATCCAAAGCACCTGGGTGTTTAAGTGCTATGACTCTTGTTTATCTATTCCTAGGGCCTTAACACAGAACCTTACATATATCAGGCTAACAACCACGATTTTCTAAATTAGTGAATCCATGGAAGAATAAATGAAGGGATAAATGTATTTGTTCTTTAGTTTATCAATTGTTTCATATTTTAATGATTGTATTATATTTTATATTGTGGTGTATCTACATGTTTATAGTGATTAAGTACTTTTTCTTGGATCCATATATCAAGAGTCACTGCCTTAAGTAATTCCTGCAGAAGTCCTAGTGGGTTAAGATACATACATTGGAATCATTCAGTATCTATTAATTGCAGGACACAACCTACTAGTGGGTCTCGAAGTAATATACTGGATACCAAAGGTATTTTTTAAATTAAATGTACCAAATAGAGTGGAAGGCATTATATGTAATAAAGGTAAGTCTTGTTTGATAAACTTTATTGTATGTGTCTGTGCGCGCACGCGCACGCACATGCTGTGTCAAAATTTTAAATGTATTTATTACTGAGGGCTTCAGCAGGGAGAGTTTGAGACACAGTGGTATGGTTGTAAGGTTTTGAATCGTAGTTACAATTTTAAGAAGATCCAAGATTTTAAGTTATATAGGAAGGCTTTTGCCATTAGCAATTATAATCATCAGATAAGAGGGACAGTTCAAAGTAGCAAAATGTCTGTTGTGACCTCCTAATTTTTGTCTGTAACTACCTCAAACCATGGAGCCTCTTTTTCCTTGCTCCTAAGGTTTCAATTAAATCAAATCAATAAAGATACAGAGGAAGAGAGAACTGGCTGATAACTCTCAATTATGAAAAGTAGCTATATGCCCCAAACCAGAGCAGCACTTTTGTATCATTCCAACCATCTCCCAAAGGCAGGTCAACAGTACTTTATAAACCGCAGGGTATTGATACTAGCTGATAGAATTTTAATGTGGTCATATGGCTTTGATTTATAATGTTGAAGAGGTTATCTATTAGCATAGTGGTTTCTAAGCCATATCAAGTTCTGAATCCTGACAGAGGACCTTTGATGCTCTTAAGCATCCAGCTGGCATGGGAATTGGTCTTTTAATCACTTTCTCTAGGAAAAGGGGAATATAGGAAAGGAGGAATTTGGCAGTGTTGCCAGCATTAAGGGTTGCTCTTTTGAACAATAGCCAGTGCATTATACTTTCCAGATAGCTGGTAATTTGTTCAATTTAAGGAAAATGTTTATAACCATTTTTGGTCCAGAACTAAGTTGTTCTTTAGTGAATTTCACTAAGCTGTTTGGACATAGGTCCAGTGCCCATGATCATGCTACAAGATAGGGTTTCTCGAAAGCTATTGCAATAAAGTACCGAAAGGTTTGGGATGATTTAAAAAGGCCAAGGGAAAAATGTGTTCTAAACTCCTTCCCTCATTCAGCTAAATTAAATTTAGAGATATTAAAAGGATTTAAGAGACATTGTGAACATAAGAGCAATAATAGGAAGACAAGATTATTGTTTGTATATTCTTTGCAATAGCATTATATACTATTGTATTGGGATATTAAGTGAATAAATCAAAGGAATCACAACGTTTCCCTAATCTTATAGATAAAAGATTTCTAATAGGAGAACATATTTAGATATATTTGATGTGTAAGTAACCTGTTTTCAGTTAATGTCTTGGTAATTGATCAGCGGAACTGATGGCACTTCTGTTGCTTAACATCTTGCTTGACACATTATTAGTGCTCTAAACCTGAATGTTGATGAAGGACTTGAAGGAGAGAAGGAGTAAAGGGCAAGGGAGGAAGGGGGGGCTGCAGAAGGAATGTGTGTTAAGCTATATGAATGACTTCTGATCAAATTACCTAAAACTTTGTATCACTGGGATGACATAAAATTAAGTCCACAATCTGTACTATATTACAATAGAAATGAATTAAGAATAAAACACTATTTTGTAATAAAAAGAATATATTATAGTAATATAATTCCCATATAATGAATAAATTTCATTTCATATAATTCATCAAATAATTGGAATAATCCTAAACCTATACCCTTCCCATGATGAAGTGATGTATGTTACACAAATTGAAGTTCTAAAATCATATTTTACACTCAGATATATGTCTTCCTTCCAAGTTACTAGTCCATTTATATTTATTTTAAAAAATACCTAGTAACTCCATACCTTGGCCTACAGTGAGGTCAGGGGCTAATATTTTGGAATATGTTCACAACTGGAAATAATATATAAATCTTTGAATAATTGCTCTTCTGTCTTATTGAGCATATGTCACTGATCGATACTTTTTTGCTCATACATCATTAATGTGGAATAATAGATATAAAAAGTTACTTTTGCTTATGCACAGAATTTATCTCCTTTGGTATCGTTTAGTTACATGGAAACCTGTCATGCTTTGAGGTGTCCAGAATGAGAGTGATGAGAATTTGAGTTCCTATTTCTCTACTTACTGGCTACATGACTTGGAACAAATAAATGGCTTACCCTCTCTTAGTATGTCCTTAACAGAACCTCATGGGTTATATGAGATAATAAATGTAAAATGCTACCACAGTACCTACCACATAGTAAGCACTTAATTTGTATTAGCTAATAATTTTATGTTGCTTCTTCTACTCTTGATCTGAAATTTGTTGGCACTATTTACTTATTGATACGGGTATATATTCCCCTGTTTAAATCATTGCTTCAATTATTTGTTAATCAATGGTACAATATTCGATGCACATCTATTTTATCTGTGATTCTGTTAAAATAACATTTTTGAACCCCAGGGTGTCAGATAGTGAGCTGTGATTGAACAACGAAACCACAAGGGAGACTGAAGTAGAGATGCTGTTTACTCACTCACAGGTCCTGGAGGAAGCACATGGCATCCTGCCAGGGGCCACATGGGAAATCTAGGCAAAGAGATCAGCCAGAACTGGAGTATATGCCTTTATGAGGGTTGATGGGTGGAGTGTTTTAGGATCTTGGTTCAGACCAGGTCAGTTCTAACCAGAAAAGAGTAGAGTTTTGTCTTAGCCTTGCACAAGGGAAAGGTACACAAGAAGAAGCAGGAGAGAATGTTGCCTTGGGGAACAAGGACTCCTTGGGGAAGTGGTATCAGGAACTCAGATTTGCTTATGACTCTTCTGGAGATGTACAGGTTACAGGGCTAGTGTCAGTCCATTGAAGGCCCCTGCGTGCTGCTGAGCAGCAATCGCATGGGGTAGTTTAATTAAACTCTTTGACATTTTGCATTTTAAATATTCTGTTCAATGGACACACTTCTGTTTTTGTTATTGAGCCTGATAAGCAAATGTAATAACTCCAGGAACCTCAAATTTTATGCTTAACAGACTGATGGTGATTTGACTCACTTAACAGAAAAGTAAGAGATCATTGTGATTGAGTGGTCATGTGAAACACTGAGAACAGAGGAAGAAATGAAGAGAGACAGAAGAGAAGAAATAAGAGGGATTAGAAAGTACAATGTGATGGCAGTGGAATAGTTAGAGGGTGAAGATTAACATTTGTGACAGTTTAGGAGAGAAGAGGTGATAACTGGTGATAACATTGGAATAGTCGATAAGAGGGAGAGAATAAAAAAGAAGCCAAATGTGTGTGCTGGATGGGGTAGCAAGTAATTATTCAGGATTAGAGATGCCCTTATGGTTCTTTAGGGCATCTGTATGTTATGCTGAAGGCAGTACAGTTCAGAAGTAGTCTGTATGGGCAAGAACTTCCCATCTGTATTGCCATTTTATCCATAGACAATAAACTTGGGAGAAGCTCAGAAAATATGAATGCTTGCGTTGATTTTGCATATTTGCCAAATGCATAGCAGAGTGATTTAGTTCATAATCATGACGAAGCCATGATTATCATGATTCAGATTTCAACTAACAGCCACTGTGTACCTACTATATATGACATACTTTCACAACAATGTGCAATAAGTTATTGCTTTCCCGATTTTATAGTCAAGTAAATTCAGGCTTAGAAAAATAAGTTAACCTGTCCCAGGTAAAACGGGTGGTAGCTGAGCCAGAATTCAAATCTAGGCCCTTTTAACCCAAGCCCCATGGCTTTCTACTCTCTTGTGTCTCTTACTAAGTAAAAGATCAAAGCAATGAATAAATTTATTGCTTATTCACCTATTAAACATTTATTTTTTAAATGTTTTATTTTTGAGAGAGAGAGGGAGAGAAAAAGAGAGAGAGAGTGAGTGAGCAAGCAAGCACTAGTGGGAGAGGGGCAGAGAGGGAAGGAGACACAGAATCTGAAGCAGGCTCCAGGCTCTGAGCTGTCTGCACAGAGCCTGATACAGGGCTCAAACTCATGGAACTCTGAGATCATGACCTGAGTTGAAGTCAGACGCTTAACCGACTGAACCACCCAGGTGTCCTATTAAACACTTATTAAGCACCAGCTGCATTTTATTTACTGATTGGCCAACAATGATAAAAAATCAAGGTATGTTATATGTTTGAGGAAAAATGAGAGTTTATTTTAAATGAGGTTAGGTGTACACACATCTTACATAGTCAAGTATTTTCTAGATCGGAAAATAGAGAATTCTTAAAATTATAAATATTCTGAAATAAAATCTCTCATTCAGTAATGATTTTATCCCTAATGATTAGAAGTTACTGATAATACAAGAGAAAAATATGAATGGCTTTTGAATACATTTATAGTTAGGCATCCGTTGGCTACTTTGTTGAATTTTTACAACAGCCTACAATTTTCCTACTTCAGATTTGGAGAAACAAACTCATAGCAGATGAATAACTTTCTCAATTTTAGTATAGGTAATAAATGGCATAACCATTGCCTGTTCCTAGGCTTGTTTGTGTGTCTCCATGGCCCATCCTCATTTTTTTTTTAAATCAACATTTCTTGGAGCATTTTGTGTACTCTAGTCCTTAGCAGAAGGGAAAAGCAGTGTTGCTTGATATAGTATTCTGAGTTCCAAATTAAATCATTTGAATACTAATTCTGGCATAACTCTCAACAGCTGAACCAAGTTGATTTCAAACCCGCCTTTGAAAAGGGTTAGGCAGCCTCAGGAGCACCATTATTTCCCAAGATAGATGGGAAGATCAAAAAAAATTCGAAGACCTATAAAAGATGCTTTTATTCCAATTTCATTAAACATGTCAATGATGGTTTTGAGTCTTATGCTTAACTGTAAGCAATGAATAAAAAGAAACATACTGAAGTTAGGTTGCCTTTTCTGTTAGCTGGTAAAAGAAGTATATGCAGTTTATAGCCTAATTGAGTGAAAACTTGTTTTTTTAAATCTGATCATATGTAATTTAAACATCCTCTTTAATGTGTTTATATATCCACCTTCCACAGATTTTACATGTGGACCCAGAAGAAGGGTTTCATGTTGACTTTTTTTTTTTTGTCTATCCAAGCTTTCCCAAAATAAAGTCCTATTTTTGTCTCATATAATTTAAGAATAGATCAATCCATCTAGCCCCATTCTAACTCTTCCATTTCTGAATTCCAAGTTCCTACACCTTTCAATTTTACAGTGTTTATTCTATCTATTTTATATTATGGTATACTGTTATATGTTTGACTCTGAAAGGAATGTAACAGTTTCTATCTCACACAATAGTCATTTACTTATATTTTTGCAAATCCTTCACAGAGTTTTGCATATTGCTTTTTGTACAGAATACATTTACTAAATACACTTTCATTGATTATTTTTTCTTTCTTCTTTCAGGAATTTGTTTTGTATTCTTTCCACTACTCATACTTTTTTTGCATAGGGAACATGTTCTTTCAGATAGTTATTCACCTATTTTTCAGCATATATTTATTGAGTCCCCATCAGACACCAGATACTTTTTCTAAGTTTGAGATACCATAATGATAAGAGATAAGGATCCTTGCTTTGAATTTACATTGTAGTTCAACCTGTATTCTTAAACAGTGTTGTGTAGTGTAAAGCACTTATGTTTGGCTTTCTACTCCACCAATAATTAGCTCTGAGATTAATAGTTTCTGAGACTCCATTTTCTTGTCTGTAAAATGAAAATATTGATAGCTGTAGTTCTATAAATCCTAGTCGTAATGCCAGTGAATACTGGTCAATATAGTGAATACTGTAGATCCCAGTAATAATGCCAGTGAATACTGCCTGAAGCCGTATTCTGCACATACTTGGTGGTGCTCGATATCAGTGTCTTTTCTTTTTCCCTTCCTCATCTTCCTTTAATACAGCTGTAATTTATGGCCAGGACTGTCTTAATTGGAAGAATTGTTATATGTTATATTGCACTTCCTGCATTCTCTTTGTTCCCTAATAAATTCTGAGGCTCACCTAGTTTTAATACAAGGCATCTTTCTGATACTTTGAAAAGTAGGTTTAACCTGAACGTATGATGAACATCTCATTCATCTTGTTTCTGTTTCTTTGACTCATTTTTTTTTCTTTGGGATGTTTTGCCTCCTTCATACTAGCTCTCTTTTGAATACTTTTGTAAATTTATTTCTCCCTAAATTTTTCAGTTTTTGACGTATTTTGAATGTCCATGAAGATTATGTTTTTTTTCTTCTTCACAAATTCTTCTTTTGGCATCGAAACCTTTATGTCATTATTTTGTGTTTTTTTCTAAAATCCTATACTTCTCTCAGTATACTTTCATATTTGTTTTTCTTGCATAGATTGGTAATATATGTAAGGAACACTTCATAATTATTACCTGGTCCTCTGATTAATAACTTGGAATTCTTCAGCAAATGATTCTTCATTAAATAGCACTTCCATACTTTTGCCACTTCATTTTTTGAATTATCCTAAGCCTCCTACCCCTAATGGAATGGATGACACTTCTCCCTAATCTCAACAATTGGTGAGCTGATTTTCTGACCTTTCCTGAAGTATTCTAAAAATTCTCTTCATATGTGACATACGTAATTAATTGGTTTCTGGCAGGCAATCTCTAGATCTTTCTGTATCACTTAGTTGCAAGTAACATACAATTATACAATGTTTATATGGGGAAATCTCTAAAAGGTAAATTCTTGTTAATTTCCTTCATTTACATTAAAATCTCTATTCACTTTTTTTCCTCCTATACTGGAATATTGTGCTTTTTCAAATTCGTCCTAAACTTTTCAATATCCTCATTTTCCCCCCGTTTCGAGCTACTCTAGAAGTGTATTTAGGTTAGGCCCTTAAAAAATAGTGGTGCATTTCTTTGAATCATTAAATAAAATTGAATCAGGAAACTGTTTAAGTTTAGTTCTCTATAAAATGGGTTAATGACAGTATCTAAACTATAGGTTATAAGAATTAACTGAGATAAAGTTTATAGGCTCCATAACATCATGCCTGGTACAAAGTAAACCATAAGTGAATGGTAGCTATTAGGATTTTTATAAATATCATTAACAATAAAACATCATTAATAATTTAGGGGATTAGCAGACAACAGACAAAATCAAGATCCTTTGGTAATGCATCTACTTCTATATGCTCCAGTATGCTTTGCGGACTTACTTCGTAAATTATCCTTTATTTCAGATAAGACTTCGTGCTATTGCCTCCATGTTTTTGGGGCTTTCTTTTCCTTATCAGTTGAGTCTCCAAAATGGATTTTCAATAATTCCTGAGTTCTATTCATTTCTTAAACTTAGCTTAATGCTACTTTTTTTCATGGAACCTTCATTAGTTGCTCAGAATGAAAACACTGAAAGTAAAAATTTAAACATGTGGATATATATCCCCAAATTTATTTATCCAAATATATACATATATGTATGTATCTGCACTTCATGATTTTGTAAGCCCCGTTACCTTGCACTCATGCTGGATTTTATGTTTTAAATGGAAATATTGAAGCTCGTTGCCTTCAGTACCAAAAAGCTAATTAAAATTAAAGGCTAACAAAAATTATCTTTTTTTATGATTATTATTTATTTTTGAGAGAAAGAGAGAGAGAGAGAAAGAGAGACAGACAGACAGAGCATTATTTGGGGAGGGACAGAGAGAGAGGGAGACACAGAATCCAAAGCAGGCTCCAGGCTCTGAGCTGTCAGCACAGAGCCCAATATAGGGCTCAAACCCATGAACTTGAGGATCATGACGTGAGCCAAAGTCAGATGGTTAGCTGACTGAGACACCCAGGAGCTCCAAAAACTATCTTCTTTTAAAAAAAAATTAATGTTTATATTTGAGAGAGAGAGAGAAAGGCAGAGAGAGAGGGAGACAATCTAAAGCAGGCTCCAGGCTCTGAGCTATTGGCCCAGAGCCTGATGTGGAGCTTGAACTCATGAACCGTGAGATCATGACCTGAGCTGAAGTCAGACACTTATCCAACTGAGCCACACAGTGCCCCACCAAAAACTATCTTCTTAATGGAAGAGTCAACTTATTAACTTTTTAAAATTATTCTCTTTTGGTATAAACGTATAGGTTGGTAGTCAAATAGGCAAATACCTATTATTAGTCAAGCATAATTAAAACAAAAATATTGTCCAAGAGCTTATACTTAATTTAGTGTGGAGAAAAAATTTGACACATAAAGTGTATATAAACTTATAGTAAATATGTAGTTATATAATTTCTGATTAAGAAAAACATGTATATTATTGAACTATTTTATGAAGAAATTACATTTCTATATATGTAATTTACTTGGCATAGTAGTTTATATAATGAGTTATAAATTTAATGTATTAATGTAAGTACTTTTAAAACACAAACATATAATTTCTTGCTAATGATCTTATATCTATATAAAAATTAGACTTTGTTACAGTTTTTCAAATTTTTCTTTGTGTTCAATAAGAGTTTCTTAAGAAATAAAATACTGGTATTTTGAATGGTGATTCTTTCAGTACCAAAAAGGTCTGTATATTAGTAAACATTTTATGGGGTTAGGGACTGTATTTACTGTCATTAAAAATAATTGATCTATGTGAATATAAAAATATAATTTTTCTAAATACTAAAATAACTTAAAATTGTTAATTATCATTATAAATCTGTCCTCCATATATTATTTTACTTTGAATAATAAACAATAAAAGATATTGTAAGACAATAGATATCAGAAAACAAAAATGACATAATACCTCAAATATGTTCAATCAGTAGTGTCGATTTTTCTGTATTTAAAAGCCTTTAATATAGAATCTCTGGATTTATTAATAGACTGTAATTCCAATAAAGTAAAAATCAAGATATGATTGTAGATATATCTTATAAATTTTGAAATAAAATTTAAACATTTACTTTATACTTGAAAATAATAATTGTAATTTGAAATGTTGTATTGTTTATGTGTTATCTTAATTAAACATCACAACCTCCTTATGAGGGAAGAAGGACCAGTGGTAACATTCTAATTTTACAAAGGGAAAAGTACAGGTTTAGATGTTTAAAGAATCTTGGTTATGAATAGTTACATTTTTTTCATACTGAAACTCAGTTCTTCTTGCTCAATACATTTTTCTTCATACTACTGATTATGTGAACTACTCGGTGTTACAATTTTATCTTTGTTTTTCATGGTGGATCCAGAACATTTCACTTTGGCCTCCGTATTGAATATATCTATCATGACTAGTTGTATCTCTAAATTCCATTACTTTGTGCTCTGTTTTTTTTTTTTCATATTTTACCCTATTCCACAAAATAACTGTATGTTGAGTAAATAATGGAAACATCTAAGAAGAAATAAAATCACATGAAGAAAATAAAGAATACTGGGGAGAAAATTACTTAGTATTTTCCCACCATTTTACTATTTCCATTGCCTTTTGTCATTACCCTTTTTTTTTTTTTCTTTTTACACTGATACGTTTTTCCTTTCACTCTGTACTCCAAGAGAAGAAAATATCAGGAGATGATTAATATCTATTAATGCCAGTTCTTAAGCTAATTGCATAATGGAGACATTGTGTTACAGTCTTGCTTAATTTGGAGTATAGGAGCTCAGAGGGAGAAAATTCTTTGCAGAAAGAAGTGCCTTCATAGCAGTGTTCAAGAGAGATAGAACAGACTTCAAGTAAAGAGAACTTTAAACTCTACAGGGTTTGTGGTTTTTGTCTGTTTTATTTTGTTTTTACGAGAAACATTCATCATAAGTTTTTAAGAAATGTATTATTTAAGGTTGTTTTTATTAAGCATATATTTAACTTTAACAGTAGATTTGCCTTTCCTTTTAAATTCAAACACAGAGCCAAACTACTTATATATAGACAGCATGGAACATTCCTTTTGGGGAAATAAAACATCTAATTTGTATAGACAATTTCTAATAATAAGATAATAGACAACTTTGATCAATTTTGATCAGAATTTTACCAAGTAGTGTCATGGGGAAAGCTAATATATTCAATGCTAAAAAAAAAAAAAAAAAGAAAAAAAAATAGTTCTTTTAGTTGACCTATATTTGATCAACAGTTTTTGTTTCCTCTAAATAATTGGAACTGGTGCCCACATCATGCCATGAACTTCTTAATGTGTACGCAAACACTTCTTTCTGTTAGCTGAATTCTGAGGTTAGTAGAATCAGTTAAAATATGTGTTATAAAAAAGTTTGTTTCTACAAACACAATGTTAAATGCTTCGCAAACACAGGCAATCATTGAAAATAATTATGTTTAACTGGTTGTAGGTAGAGTAAGTGTAAAATATTTGTAAGAAAATAATTAAAATTTAGATGCAGTCTACATTGAGAACACTTCACAACTGTCTTTAAATTCTCCTAACACTTCGAAGAACCAGAAACTGAAAGTCTGATCATCTTCATTGAAGCATTATGTGGTAGAAGACATAGTGTGGAATTTTAGTAGTCATTTTTGTTAGAAGAGATTTACTCAATCTTATAAGACTAGCATATGAATATACATTTTAATGAAAACAAGATATTTAGGGTATGTATATGATAAATATTATTAACATAATCTTAATCTAAGTGTATAAGATGTTCCTAAAGATTATGCTATGAAGAAAAATTTTAGAAAATTAGTATCTTCAAATAATGTGCCCCTAGCTGTGAAATGAAGCACATACCTTTACTCCATATTCTTGGAGGGGGATTAAAATGACATTTTAAATTGATATTTATAAAGAATAGAAGAAACTATGTGCCTCTTGCTCTTTGGGGAGATTCATGATCATGATTTATTTATTAATACAACTAATATTTTTCTTGAGCACTCAGTATATGACAGCATCATTCTAGGTTCCTGGGATTCATTAAGACAAAAAAAAAAAAAAATCCTGTCCTCAAGGATTTTGTAATCTGACAGGTAAACTAACTGATAGGAAAACGACTAGAGAAAAAAAACAGCATTACTAATAAGGAGGAAAGTAATGGACACTTAGTATTCTAGGATGTTCAACTTGGATGTCTCCTCAGGCTATTTAAAAAAGAAAAAAAGTAAATGTTTTCCCTTAAGGAGAACTTTCAGCGCTACCAGGATTTAAGGTGGGTGGGTCATAACCTCATCTCCCCAATCTTCACCATCTTGCTCTTTACAGACCCCCTTATTTTCACATACAGTATTACCTTTATTTCCTCACCTTTCTTATTGGTTAGGGAAATAGTATTCTCACATCTGTCTTGTGACTCAGGTCTCAGGTTAATGTCAGTTAACATTTAATGTGACAATGTTAACTGTTAATATTACCAAATATGTAGTTATACCAAAACTGTTTTATCTTGGATATTTTTTTCTGAGAAGTATCTTTTCAGATCTTTGTTCTGCATAGCATAGTTTGGAAAACATACATATACATTAGAAGGCTTTTATGCAATTATTGTTTTAAAGTGATCAAGAATATTTTTAACATATTCTAGGTGCTAAAATTAAAACTTATCTCCAAGTTGGTTATGAACTTAAATGTCAACAAATACAAATTTGTAAAATAGTAATGAAAAAAGTTATATATTTCTATAGCCACTTATTTAGGCTTATTAATTTTTAGAGTTCCTTGTTTACTTTTGACGTTACTATAATACATTTTTCTCCCTTGAGTAAAAATGTTCAAATGATATTTTCATAACATGCTTATTCATGACCCTTTTAAAATACATCTCAGTGTATAAACAAAAGTCATAATCTTGTAACTATATCTGGAATCTTTCAGATAGACTACGTTGACATGGTTAAATATTTCTTATTTAAACTGTGCCTAAATTTTATTATTTTTAAATCCACAAAAATGTTTTAATTATATTTTGCGTCTATGTTTTTAAAAATAATATTTTAACTTATTAGAAAGGAATGTATTTACCCAATATGCATGTAAATGTCAACTATTAAGAACGTTGACTGCTTTACTGTATGAAAAAATACTGAATCAAGTGTTGAGTTTTGTTGAATTCCAACTGGAATTGATATTTTCCAGTTTGAGCAGCTATTTAAGAATATTTCATCTACAGCATATTTCACTGTTTATACTGTATAAACACCCTTTGGGGAAGTATTATTTTTAAGTCCTCAGATCTCAAAGTAGGAGCAGTGTTGATTCTTTTACTTCCTAGCTGTTGTGTGTTCAGGAAGCTTACTTAACCTCTCAAAGCCATGGTTTTGTTACCTATATAAAGGGATGAATCTGTGCTCCATAGAGTTGCAAGGAAGATGAAAGAAGGAAATTTACATAAAACACTTAGTATGTTGCCAGATATAGTATGCAATGGTTAACTTTTTGCTATTACTATTATTATTGTTGTGTTTATGGTATAGCTAATTATTTCAGAAAAATCACTTTAAATGAAAAAAATCTACAAACACAAAAATTTCATGATAAAAATCAGAATTACTGAGAACCGAGTAATAAGAACAATAAAACAGGTGAATGATAACAAAAGATAAATTTTGCCTGCATTGCAATTTTGCCTAAGACAAAACTACATACAAGAACAGTTTTTATTTGTCCCTCATTATTATCATAAACATTTATTAGGCTTACCCATGTTCATACTCTCGTAAGGGTCCATTAGACATGACACTAACTCTTTAGGAGGATGTAATGAAATGTTTTCTTTCTGTGTATAAACTATCTTCCTATGTACTAGGTTTGATGTATTGGAAAACTACTGTTGTTGTGGAATATAATAAAAAAGTCTCCTCTTGTTATAGATGAGATAAAAACTCTCCATCTGGTTTTGAGAAGTAGACTTTAAATACTGAAGTCCAGTACTACAATTTGGGTGATGTCTTCATGAGCTATAAAACATTTGTTCAGTTACTACAAGGTATCAGGATTTGACTGAGTGTGCACAGGAAAAAGGGGATTTGAGGATTAAATAATAAATATATGTCAGTGTATTAAAGGAGAAGAGGAGAGAAAATAGTATGGAGGGGACCTTTAGATGCTATCTAGACTCAAACTCTTTTTCTTCATCTGTTAACCATTTCTTTAGGAAGCTTGCTGTCCCTTTATATCCTCAGCACCTAACAGAGTGCCTTAATTAAATTTATTGTATTGAAATGAAAGGAGTTTCTATGAATGGCTCCGTTTTTTTAATGTAGTTTAATTTTTTAAAGTTTATTTATTTCAAGAGACAGAGTAAGAGCACACAAGCAGGGGAGGAACAAAGAGAGGAAGAGGGAGAATCCCAAGCAGGCTCTGCACTGATACGACACTCACAAAACATGAGATCATGATCTGAGCCAAAAATAAGAGTCAGATGTTTAACTGGCTGAGCCCAGGCAGCGTAAATGCAGTTTTCTAATGCTGATCTCATGTACATACCATACTGACATATTCACACTGCAAACTTTGACTTGATTAGGATTAGTCATAAAGCCGTTTATCTGTTCTTGTCATATTTCAGGTTACATGGTACAGACAGCAAAACCAAAACAAATTGAAATATATGATAATAAAAAGCTTAGAATCAAGAAGAAAAACTTTATCATACTTTATCTGAGATACACTCTTTAGGGAACCTCCATTACTTACTCTTCCTTATGGTCCTCAGAAAGACTCAATGAGGAGAGAATTGTAAAAGAGAGAAAATAACCAAGGTCATGTAGCTATTTAGAAAACAACCTAAACGAGATATTCTGGCTGCTAATCTGTTATTCTCATGAAACTAAAAACGTGACAGGTGAATTTTAGTGCATAAAAATTTGTTAGTGCTTTTAGAATTTAAAATATTAGATTATTTTGCACTTACAAGCTATTTTCTCAGTAGTCATTACCCTTTTTAATTTTTTTAAGTTGAGTTGCAAATAACTAAGAACCTACATTCTATTATATATTTGCATCATGTTTATTACAAATGTACATTACTAAATTATATGATAATTTAGTCATAATACACTATGGGCTTCATAGTAATAGCTTATTTTAGCATGAATGCAGATTTGAGAATGGCTGGGAATATTAGGAGATATCTGTTTGTGGTATATTGTTTTTTTTTAATTTTTAAATTTACTTTTTAATTTATTGTTTTATATTTTAGAGAAAGAGTGAGTGAGTGGGGAAGAGGGACAGAGGGAGAGAGAGAGAAAGAATCTTAAGCAAGCTCCATGCCCAGTGTGGAGCCTGATATGGGGCTAGCTCCCACAACCCTGGGATCATGACTTGAGCTGAAATAAAGAGTCTGAGGCTCAAATGATTGAGCCATCCAGGTGCCCAGAATCCTTGACACTATCATCTTTATCTCTTTATACATAAGAGAATTTTAAACGTGGTTACTCTGTCAAAAGAGTTTAGTTATTTATCTGGGGAAATGATTCCTAAATATGTCACCTTTAGATTTTTATTCTTTACAAATAGAAAATATCTAGTCTTCACCAGCTTTGGTTTCAAAGAAAGAATGATCAGGCAACTGTTGTGGCCTCAGGTTACAGTTAATATCTCTGGACTTAGGACATAAAATAGAGCACAAAACAGATATGCATCCCCAAACTAGTGAGCAAGAAAGGGTTGCTTCCATAGGTATTTTGTGGTAGTGGCTATTAGGTTGCTTTCCCCTTTTTCCCTTTCAGTTTGTTCCTGATCAAAAAACTGTTACTTAAACAAAAAGTATGGGAATATAAATAAGTCTCAAAATATGTGGAGGAATGACATGGAATTTAGATACATAGATCAATATGGCATCACTTATGTATATTAATGTTAATATTTCTATGAAAACAATGATGATGCTAATAATTACCCTTTATTAAGTGCTTACTATCTGACAGGAACTATATAAATTAACTTACACATGTATTTATTTTTCATTCAGTACTTAATCAACTTTGTAAAGTAAGAAATGTTATTATGAGTTATTCTTATCTGTTTGGCTAAAAAAAATACACGTAAAGGAATTAAACCACAGGTCTTAATTTGGGCTTAAATCAGGCTTTGACCTACTCTAGAATATATTTGGTTAACTACTCAAATTCATGGATTTTGTGTGCTTATTGCATTTTTATTTATCTTTTAAAAAAGATTCAGATTTCAGAGTTAAGCTGTATTATTTCTCTAATCAGGTAAACAAAATTTGATTAAAAACAGTAAATAAAACTTAAAAAATTTTTTATGCACAGAATATATAGTCTAGTTTTTACATAAATTTTAGCTCATTAATTTTTCTCTTCCTTCTGTAAATTGCAGTGATGAAATAGATGTTAGGAAACAAATTATCTTTGATATGTATACAGTACTGAAGTTACATGTTAGAGTGATTATAATTCATAATTCAATTTCAATTTCAAATACGTATTTTCTACCTCCTCATCAGCTTAAGCCAGATAAAGTATATAAACAAACAAAAAGCACATTCTTCTTCTTTTCTGTAATGAGTGGGGTAAAGGGAAATGATCTGGCCAGCTGGTGCAGAGTTAAAATTTACAGTAAATGGCAGTGAAAACAGACTTGTTTGGAATCTCTAGCTGGATGAGCATTGTGTCAACACTTTTGTGATATTTCTTGATGATATCATGTTAGTCTGAAGAGCACTTAGCAGACACTAAGTATCATCTGGTGAACACTCTTCAGATGAAAAGGTGAAAATCTATTCAGTATGTGCAATGCATGCACAATTCAATTGTTAATCTAAACTGCAAGCTACAATGACTTAATGTTTTGGTGATAGTTTAGGTGTGAACAAAACAGTTATTGTGCATTGTTCTGTAAAATATACATTTCCCAATGATTGGATTCCAAATTCTATTATTTGTGTTAATGAGTGGCTCAAATAGTTTAATTCTGTTTCTTGCAGTTTATGTTATTTTGCAGTCACCATCTAAAACTCAACATACAAATTTCAAGATTGCTCTACTGTATGAATTTCAGCTATCATTTAAATTGGAGAAAAAAATGAATCATATATGCGTTATATTTCACAAATTTTAGTGATTTAAAATTAATACATATTTCTGATGATATAGTAGACATTCTAAAATAAGAAATATTAATTAAGTACCATACATGAGATAGAGTACATTAACAGTGAGAGTAAGTTAAGATGGTGTCCTTCTGTTTGGTTTGATTTGGTTTGGTAATTTTAAGATAGTGTAGTTTTAAAAATTTTATTCTGGGTACAATTTCATTTACTCATTTGTTCATTTAATATCTATTTAGTACCTAATATATACCAGATATTTATCTATTATTTCTTGTTTCTGGAAATAAAATAATTGATTTTCATAAATTTGATCTGAATTCTCTCTCATTTATGCTATTATTCAAATTATTTGTAAGTGAAATCAGTTAGTTCCACAGCAAACAAAATTTTATTAATATTGGTGTTCATGTTAGATTAGTACAGAAGAGGTAGTATTTAACTTACCTGTACTTTCCACTCAAAAATGGACCTGATCACGGGTTTATTTTTCATAAGGCTTCAATCTCATTTCAGACCATACTAATTGCCATAAACCTAGTTGACAGACTGACATAATGAAAGATTGAGCATTTGAGAAAATAGAAAACCTGTGAATGAGGCAAAAAAAAAAAAACCCCACAAAATATATTAAAGTGTAGATAGAAATATATTCATTTAACTACCTCTATAGATTTGGATATATAAATCTTCCAAGGGGCTATCTGAAAAAGTAAGAATGGTGGTCAAGTTTCTGGAAAATTCTCTGGAAAGAAAATGAAAAATACAAGTTTTTAAAGAAAGAACAAATATAGTTTAATGGAAAGAAAAGAACAAGACACTTTATATAAAATGTCTCATTTTACTGGTTTGTAACATGTTTAACTGTATGTTGAATAAAATGCTTTTTTCTTGATGTATACATGAAGTGGGAGCCAAGGTGTTGTTTTTGAAAACACAAAAGCTTTTAGAACTTTAACTTGATGGCTTGAGAGACAACAGTGTTCCTCTTACATTCATTTCATCCAAGCTGCAAGCATTCTTGGAGTGCCTCTTTAAATACATACAATTTTACTAAGTATTGAGAGAAAGTTATAAAGATGTTGTTCATTGCAGCAGTAAGAAGCCCATCCATGAAAGAGTTATCAGTGTATTACATATCAAATGCAATATAAAGAATATATATGATACTTAAATATAGAGAAGAGAGAGTACATGTGATATAGAAACAGAAATGAGGTGAGATTTGAAATGGACTTTGGAGTATGTGTAAAATTTGGGTTAGGAGAGAATATGGGTTAGTCTTGGTTCCATTAGAGAATGTTATCCAACTCTGTCTTGGGAAATTGATTCCTTTGGCCTTAGGAAAATTATCTGTAACCATTTCAGGTTTCAGTTTTTCATGTGCCAAATGACGGAGTTTAAAAAGTCCATCATTCAAGACTTTCATGTTGAATTAGTCTTTCATTTCAGCTTTAGCTAGTGTCTCTTTGCTAATTACTTTTTCTTCCAACAACTTATCTAAGACAAGGCTCAGTTTACTAAAGATTCCATTTTAACGTCATGGATTCAGTACATATTTGTAATGCTTGATATTGAGTCTATTTCCAATATACTGATATCCAAATAATATTGCTACTGATTCCAGTTAAAGATTATTTTTTCCTGTCTTATTTATATCTGTTTAGTTAGGAGTGACTTTAAAATCTATTATAAATAGTTTATTTTCATTTCTGTTGGTAACCCAGTATTCTGGTATGCATCTCTTCCAGTGTGAACACTTAACTACTTCCTGTATTAACATTCATTCTTAGCTTGTTTTTCTGTCTCCATGCTCTTTTCTGTAGTTGAGTGGCAAAGATCTGTACTTGGATTTGTCCCAAGATATGGCAGAAAGCATAATGTATTTAAGTGAAGATGAGTGTTGATTTATTATTTATTCCCTCTTCAGGCTTATTGTCACTCCATAGAAGTATTCTGATTCTGTGACTTGATCTCAAATTCATGGTATGACTTCCCTGCCTAAACTTCTGGGCATGTAGCCTAATGAGATGGAAGGATTTCCTAGAGAGTCCCCAAAGCATCCTAACATGAACTTTTAATTCTTCAAGTATTTTCAAATGAGGAAATGGAACTATTACAGATGCTTTGTTGACAAGAAGGAAGAGATGATGGATGAGGCAATGGAGAATTATAACTTAATGTCTTAAACAAAGCACACTACCCAATGAACTAAGTATAAATTCTGAAGTTACATTATCAAATAATTTGAAAAACCTCCACATCTTTGGGCCAGTAAGAATCAATGCATCCAACTACACAAAACATCTGCAGTATTTATACTTGTCAAACTATAGTTTGGAGTAAAAAAAAGATCACTTAATTAAAACAAGAAACAAGCACATCAGCATCAACAGACCAAGCTGCAAGTGTATAGCCCTCTTGGCTAGGATCACCAGTCCATTGTTTCTTAGCAATTTAATTGCATTCTAAACCTAGAGCATTTTCACTTTTCCCTAAATGTGACCATTTATAATCATAAGTCTGAAATAGATGGTGTGAGGTTACATCATATACTGTTAGCTCTATAAACCTGTATACTATACATCATGTTGGTAAGCTATATCTGTAGATCCCCAAATGAGTACTTGTCCCGATTAATTTAAAGTGCCCAAAGAAACCCTATGTTAAAACTATCCTCTCTTTGTGTTTCTGTGTTTCTCTGACTTTGTCTTTGTCTCACGCACACACACAGACACACATTCTTCCCCAGTCTACCAATTTTTAAAAGTAAATTAATGCATAATCTATAGAGTCCATTCTATATAAGAACTATAAAGCAACAGAACTTAGTTGTGGAAGAGGAGAAATCAACAAATGTGTTTACAGACATGGACGAGAATTGCTAAGTAAGAAGTGAGTTTGTTAAACCCAAGTCATGGTTCTAGGATTTGGTACATTATATTCAAAATGGTTTTTGAGTCCTGAGAAAAACTTGACATAAGACCCCAGTGGTAATAGAATTCTTGAATAACTTAATTTGTTTCCCTAGACAAATCCCTAAAATTTTAGATTGTATCATTTTGATGTAAAAATTCATAAATACATACTCTGAGAAGACTCAAAATAAAATGTGGTTAATTAGGAAATTTGGTTTTATAATTTAATTATTTGTAGCCAAAATACTATGATAGCTACAAATTATAAAGTAAGGTGCTGAGCTTTTTCTAAATAAAACTCTCTTCTCTGATTAGTCATCTTCTTGAGGAAGTAATTTACTAGGTTTAGCTGGACTTTATTTTTTAATACAAAGGAAAAGAGGTTTGAAGAAATATTGTAAGAAAATGTTTCATTGTAAGGATATTAAATCATTCAAAATAGTGTGTATTTTTGTTTGTTCTTTTTGTCCTATATTTTTGTGTCTTTTTTATTATATATATTTTGTGAAGTAAATATTTTGGAATTATCTATTAATTATCTATTATTCTAGTATTATCTATTAATAGATAGCTAACTAATCTTAATGATATGTGTACTTCATACAAAGAGTAAAATCTACATAATGTATAAACTTCTTTTGTTTAAAATAATCCCTTCTTCAAAAAAAAAACAATGTAAAACTTATAAAGAAAAGTTAAGGTGGTCAGCAATACATATGTCCCTTTTAAGATATAGCACTGTAAAACCTAGCAAGACATAATATGGCCCTAATCTTCTCCTTCACAAGATAATTTCTCGTAAATAGGAGTCAATTTTAATGTCCCATTACTCTTTCCACACATATCCTATTTTGCCAAAGGATCTCACTTATGCATAAGAAATCCTCTGGTGAATTCGGCTGGGGTTCCCCACAAGAAAAGAATTCATGAGTTCATAAATCTTTCAGCCCCTTCAATTTATCTGGAGAGTTATGGATAGCATGCTGGGTAGCAGTACATGGAGCAGATCATCTTGAAAAATAATGCTATCTCCATAATGGGGAGTTTGCTATTTCCCAGTGGGAGTGAGCTGTTTAGATGGTGCAGATATGGCCCTATTGCAGATTGCTGTTGGCAGAGAGAATCACATTCTTCTTGTTTCCATATTGCTTTAAATATATTTTGGTGGCTGAGACTTTAATTATGTCAAAAAGAGCACATGTAATCACTAAAGACTCTGATTAAAATGGACAAAAGAAAAGAATTTCACAGTTAAAATTATCATTCTCTGATTAAAGCTCTTTAATATATGAAGGTATTACAGGATTCTAAGATTATTAAAGAATATTTTATGCTATGTATGTTGTATTTTTAGACACAATGGCAAACAAGAAAGTAGATAGTCTTCATTGACTGGTTTTCCATATTTTTTTAGATTTGATTATTATTTGAAGGTAGATGTATTTCATTGTCCCTAATTTAACAAAATTGCAGCTTCATTTCCAAGCAGTAATTTTTTTCTATCAAGTTATCATTTCCCTTTTGTCTGAATGTCACAATATGTATGTATATGTTAAGACTAAAAATTTTTTTCTTACTAATTAGAGAGAAAATTAATAGTTAAAGTTTAGTGGTAGTGTATTATGCAGAGAAATAGAATCTATGTATATATCCTGTGTGTGTATGTATGTACGTATCTATGGGGAGAGACAGACTGATTTTAAGGAATTGTCTTATGGGACTGTGAGGGCTGGAGCTGGTAAGTCAGAAATTTGTAGCATAGGCTAGCAGGTTGGAGACTCAGGTATAGTTTCTATGTTACAGTCTTGAGGTGAATTCTTTTATCTTTGAGAACCTCAATCTTTGTTCACAATGCCTTCAACAGATCAGATGAGGCCCACCTAAGTTATGGAGGCCAGTCTGCTTTCCTCAGAGTCTACAGATTTAAATGTTAATCACACCTGAAAAGAACCTTCATAGCAAAATCTAGAGAGGTGTTTGACCAAACAGCAGGGCACCATAGCCTAGCCAAATAGACATAAAATTAACCAACACATGTGGTGAAATATAACCTTTTATCATCTCTAATATTAATATAGATCTTCCAAATGGCATGAAAAGGGGCAAGCAGAGGTAACTTTTTTTTTTAAACTGAAGTATAGTTAACGTACAATGTTATATTGGTTTCAGATGTGCAACATGGTGAATCAATAATTCTATACATTATGCAGTATCACCTCAGTAAGGGTAGTTACTATCTGCCACCATCCAACATCATTATAATATTTGGACTCTATTCCCTATGGTATACATTTCATTCTCATGACTTACTTATTCTACAATGGAAAGTTTGTTACTCTTAATTCCCTTCACCTATTTCATCCATCTTCCTACTCCTCTTCCCTCTGGCAACTACCAGGCTGTTCTCTGTATTTATGAGTCTGTTTTTATTTATCTGTTCATTTATTTTATTTTTAAGATTCCACATAGAAATGTAATGATATGATACTTGTCCTTCATTGTCTGACTTATTTCATTCAGCATGATACCCTTTAGTTCCATCCATGTTGTCACAAATGGTAAGATTTTATTCTGTTTTAAGGCTGAGTAATATTCCATTATAAATATACTATATCTGCTTTATCCATTTATCTATTGATAGGTATTTATGTTGCTTGTATAGTTTTGCAGTTGTAATTAATGCCAAAATAAACATAGAGGTGCATATTTTTTTCAAATTAGTTCTCATTTTCTTTGGGTAAAAACCCAGAAGTGGACTTACTGGATTGTATTTTTACTAAAATATTTTCATTTTATTTCTTTTGAGGAACCTCCATACTGTTTTCCACACTGGGTGCCCCAGTTTTTATTCCTACCAAAAGTGTTTGAGGGATGTCTTTTTTCCACATCCTCACCAACACTTGTTATTTCTTGTCTTTTTGACACTTGCCATTCTGAAAAGTGTGAGGTGATATCTCACTGTGGTTTTCATTTGCATTTAGTGATGCCACACAGCTTTTCATGTGTCTAGTGGTCATCTGTATGTCTTTGGGAAAATGTCTATTCAGGTCCTCTGCCCACGTTTTAATTGTATTTCTTGTTTTACATATTTGTTTTTTTGTTTGTTTGTTTGTTTTGCTGCTGTTGTATGAGTTCCCTTTATATTTTGGATATTAATCCCTCATTGGATATGTGCAAGTATCATCTCCCTTTTTGTTTTACTGATGGTTTCCTTCACTATGTCAAAACTTTTTAGTTGGTAGTCTCAGTAGTTTGCCTTTACTTTTGTTTGCCTCATCTGAAGGGACATATCCAAAAAATGTTGCTAGGGGCATGAAAAGGGGCAGAAGGCAGTAACTTTTATATATTAAAAGTAATAGATATTATGAACAAAGGCAGTGTGTGAGCTTGTGTGGATCTTCATTCCAACAAAACATGTGTATACATGTATTTTGAAGTGCTTGAAATATTGAATATGAACTATTATTTAACTTTTATTTTTATTTTTATTTTATTTTTATTTATTTATTTTTATTTATTTAACTTTTAAAAAGTCCACTTAGGGGCACCTGGGTGGCTCAGTTGGTTAAGCTGCTGACTCTTAATCAGTTCAGGTTATGATCTCATGATGCATGAGATTGACCCTCATGTCAGGCTGTGCACAGACAGCACAGAGGCTGCTTAGGATTCTCTTTCCCACCCCCGTCTCTGCCACTTCCTTGCTCACATGCATGTACTCTCTCTTCCTTAAAAGACAAATAACTTTAAAAATTAAAATAAATAAAGAGTCCAATTTTTTTTGAATTTATATTTGTCATCATAATATAGTATTTTATCTACAGAAAGTTTTATAGTTTATATATTTTTAAAAATTTATAGGTTTGGATATTAATATCATTATGAATTATGACTAGTGTTCCACTCAGAAGTTTAGATTTTGTGTTCCAACAAAAATATTATTTAATCAGTAGAGAAAGGTATGACTTTTAAAAAAATAATAATTAACAATTTATTTGTTACATACAGTTAGCATAGTATTGCATATTATTCAGAAGTCTTAAAGTAGCTATTTAATAATCTATAAAAGTAATATGTTAACATGGATCTATAATCCATATACTTATAATAAATACATGATAAACAGAATATATCTAATAAATATATAAGTATATAAAATAAATATATATAAATAGAACCTGACTTGTGGCTATTTTTGCCCTATGTTCATTTTTTAAAGACAAAAATAGCTTTTATTCTTTTAAGAAGAAAAATAAAAATTCCTTTTTGTGAGTTTATTTCCTGTGTTCATGTATCTGTCCCTTGAATAAATATCCAAAAGCAACATTACAGAACATGCGGGGAATTCTATATATGTTATATTATATAATAAAATATATAATACAGTATTTAATATTAAATACCATTTATATGATATATAGCATATAATATACAGAATATATTGTATATTTGATATTGTGTTTAAAATATGTTCCTAATTCTTCTATTAACAGAGTCATTGTCTAATCTAAGAATCTTTCATTATGAGTTTAAATACTAGATTAATCACTAATTTATTTTTTCAACAGATATATATTTTTTATGTGGAGAATTTTAACAGTAATGTATCAGGAATATTTTTAGGAAAGCCCATTAAATGTTTTACAAATTAAAATATTTATAAATGTAAAATAGGAAATATTTTTGGAATATTTAGGAATACTTTAGGAATGTTTAGGAGAGCCCGTTAAATGTTCTACAAATGAAAAATTTACAAATGTAAAATATTATTTTACAAATAATGCGTGAATACTTTAAAAGTTGCTTAAAGTAACTAAAATTTCTTATTGCTGTATAAACATTCTCATGTGCTTTCCTTGGGAAGATGAAAATTTCTGAGATACTCAGGAACTTCTTTGTTTTTTTTTAGGTATAGGTTCAGAAATGATATAAGTTTTCCAAGTAATATCAATCTCTTTGTTACGTAAAATACTTGGGTCCATCCATAACATAAGGCACTTATGGTTTACATCAGTACTCTATAAAGCATTCAATGGATGTGATTAGTATGATCATTAATTATATTTCTTAGCTTTCTTCTCACAAGAAATTTTGTATATTTTTCCTCTATTTATCATAGTTTAAATTAGACATTTGTGTGAATATATAACTCACACCAGTCTCAGCAATTAGACTTCCATTGAGCAAGTGACATGTCTTATTTATCAGTATACACTTATCACCTAGTGTAAGGTCCAGTACATAAGTACACTTTCAGTTACTCTTATTTCAATAAATTTGTAAATGGCAGGTGCCTGGGAAACTCATTCAGTTAAGCATCTGACTTTGGCTCAGCTCATGAATCTCCTAGTTCCTGGGTTTGAGCCCCATATCAGGTTCTGTGCTGACAGCTCAGAACCTGGAGCCTGCTTGGGATTCTATGTCCCCCTCTCAGTCTGCCCCTCGACTGCTTGAGTGTTCTCTCTCTCTGTCTCTCTCAGACACAAATAAACATTAAAAATTTAAAAATTATAAATGGCTTATGCTTGTGTTAGAGATTTACAGAGCGAATACAAGAGGAGTAAATTAATTTAATGACATCCGTAGAACTGGGAAGTGGAAGAGATTGGATTCCTGTATGATTGGCTGCAAAGTGTGTAATTTTTTGGACCACGTCCTGCTGATTGTCATTTGTTTAACCAAATATTTTACTAAACAGTATATACTTGGGATAAAATGTTTTACAATTCATTACTGGGCTAATGGTTCTGAAGCTATCCCTGAAAAAGACTTCTACTTGTTAATAAAATAGAAGAGCAAGAGAAAAGATATTTTCATGTAGACTCCACATGGCAGTGCTTTCAACAGGTATCTACATTTGCTTAAGACCTCTAATATCTGCTTTCTGGTTTTCTTGTTACTGTGCCCCTTCCCTAGCCATCCAACAATCTTTTCTCAACACAGCAGCAAGATGTTGAACAGTGCTTAAATGTGTAAGTCAGAAAATGTCAGTTCTCTGCTCAGAATGTTATGATTACCTTCCATGTCATCAGATCTGAAGTCCAAAGACCTTCAAATGGCTGACAAGGCCCCGTATAATATGACTGCCCACTGTTTCTTTGATTTCACCTTCTACTGCTCTTCCTCTTACTTTTGTTGTCCGAGCCAGTCATGCTCCTGCTTCAAGACCTTTGGGTGTGTTACTTAATTTTGAAACATTGTTTCCCTGGTCACCCTCATGGCTTGCCTCCTTCCTTTCTTTTGGTCTCTAATCAAGGTTTGTCTTATCAATTAGGCTTTTCTGACCAGTGCTTATCATCACTTGACATACTATATTTTAATATTTATTTGTTTACTGTTGGATGTAGGAAATAAATTCATGAGGGGAAGAATTTTGGTTTGTTTGCTGCTGTATTTTGGGCATTTAGAAAGACATCTGATACAAAACGTGCAGTAGATATCTGTTGGAGAAATGAATGGGTACTTGAGTGAGGATTTAATAAGTGTGCTCCGTTTTCATTCCTCTAGACACTTCGAAATATATTCCTCATAGTAAATTATAACATCAGAACTCAAAGTTGTTGGGGCCTTTAAGCTTAATTACCTACAGAAATATAAACACTAAATCTCTGTTTAATGTGTAACTTTTACACCAACTAAGACATTATGTCTTAGAAACACCCAAATTTCCATCCCGACACAATCACTGACAGTGAGCAAGTTACCTAAATTTGCTAACTCTCTTTCCTCCAAAAAAAAAAAAAAAGTACTAAAAGTATTCTCAGCACCATGTCTCTTATCCAGTTAGTCAACAAAGTCTATTTATTAAGATACTACTACATGGCCAGTACTAAAATAGTATTTTACAGAATTGTTTTATAGAATAATATGTAAAGGGGCACCTGGGTGTCTCATTTGGTTAAGCGTCCGACTTCAGCTCAGGTCATGATCTTGCGGTTCGTGAGTTCGAGCCCCACGTCGGGCTCTGTGCTGACAGCTTAGAGCCCGCTTGTAATTCTCTTTCCCTCTCTCTGCCCCTCCCCTGCTTGTGCGTTCTCTCAAGATAAATAAGTAAACTTAAAAAAAAGAATAGTGGGTAAAATACTCGGTCTAGAATAAAGTATCCATCATCACAAATTATTTGTATATGCAAAGAGTCAAAGACACGGTAGACTATAATTTAGTGTTCAAGCCTAGATGTTATTTCATGGCCAGGGTCTACTGACATCTGCTGCATCTTTCTCTTACCTGAGGTAGAGGGGCATCTAGTATGACTGGGACCATAAACTCTAAAGTGGTCCTACTCAATTTGATTCTGGCTCTTGCCCCCACTGAATGAGTACTTTGAAGCAATTATATTGATATATTTTTAAACTTGTGTGTCCTCAGTTTATTTTATCTTTTTGTAGTATGGGATGAAGTATGTAACACCTATGTCATTTTGTGCCATGAAGATTAAATGAATAAATTATGAATAGATAAAAATACTAAGAAGAGTGCCCAGCTTATAAAAACATTATTTGTTTGCTGATGTCTGCCCTATATTATTTTGCATTTCATTTCTGCTCTTACAAAATACATCAAGTCTTTTGAAAGTAGTTTGTAAATCTAAGATAAAAGATAAAACGAGATAGTTCACTTAGTGATATTTGATGAACTCATCAAATGCTTAGTATTTTTAATCTGAGTTTTGTTAATATGTAGAAGGAAAATATTTTCACTATTTTCTCTTATTGCTACTAATGTATACTTTTGAGTATCTTTATTGAGAACACACTACTGTTGTGTTCTACATTAAGCAAAACTGGTAGTGAATGTGGAGTGGACAAAGAGTCCTTTCAATTTCATTTTGTTGCTCAGCCCACATTCATTGATCATTTCTAGATGAGCACTGTGCTAGTATTTGGATTATAAAATGATTAAAAATATTAATAAATAATGACATTCTAAGCCTTTTGGAAACCTACTCCTGAAGGATAAAGGCAACAACGCATGGATGTGAATAGTTCCAAAGTGAAAAATGATCCAGGTATTTCTCAAAGCAGTCAGGCAGAGCTTCATAGAGAAGGTAATGCTGGAATTGATTGTTAAATAGGTGAGAATTCTTGAGGCAGGCTAAAGTAAAAGGAATTCAAAGATAGGAGGGAGAGAGAGAGAGAGAAGCTGGGAAGTGGCAGGGAGAAGGAGAGACAGAATCCCAAGCAGGCTCTGCATCATCAGCACAGAGCCCATTGTGGGGCGGATTCCACATACTGTGAGATCATGACCTGAGCTGAGATCAAGAGTCAGGTGCCAGCCAGGCACCCTACATTATAAGCCTTTTAGTCCTGTACATTTCCTTAATAAATTTTAGTTTAAACACTGAGTATTTTATTTAAAATCCGTCCTCATTACTTCTTAACAAATTAAAAAAGAGTCTTTATTGGTCTGGATGACCCAGCATGGGATTTCTGACAAAATACAGAATTTATTATTTGTGGATTCCATATTTGTGAGTTTGCTATAATTTATTTCTAATCCCCAAAACAATACTGGGGCCCTTCAGAGTCATTTGTAGACAAGCACAGAGCAGTAAAGAATTTGAGTTGACCAATGCACGCATTCCCAGGTGAGGTCAAACAAGGATATGCTCTTGTTTTGGCTCTCATACTATAAACAAATATCCTTTTTGTGGTCTGTTTAGGGGCACATTTTTCACAATATTTGCTTTTTGTTTATGATTTCACTGATTAAAATAGCCCCCAAACATAAGGCTGAAGTACACAAGGCTGTGATGTGTATTATGGAGAAATCCATGTTTTAGGTAAGTTTCATTCAGGCATGAGTTATATAGTGCTGTTTGTCGTGAATTCAAAGAGTTAATGTAGCTTTAACTCTTATTAAGGCTGTGAGTGTCAACACCTTAAAATGTTAAAGGATGTTTAAACAGAAACACATACACAACAAGGTTATGTATTGATTATGTGATGAAAAAATTGTGACTAGAGTCTCCCAGGAATCTAACATTGTATTTCCCCTAAGAGCAACAGAATATAACTACCGTGGATAATACAAATTGACGTATTTACAATTCCCAGCTGGTAACTTTGGCAATGTGATATAAGATGTTTTGCTTTCATCCACGTGTGTGTGTGTGTGTGCGTGTGTGTGTGTGTGTGTGTGTGTGTATTAAGCAAAATTGAAAATATATAATTTCATACTGTTGGGCAGAAAACTTCTGAATCATGTGTCATACTATGTAAAGTGGAAAGTACAGGTTTACAAAATCTAACAGTTCTAAAATTTCTCAATCTCTTGGATAGTGAAAATAAGATGGGTTATGTCAGAAAGACAAAGATCTAGAGGTGCCTGGGTGGCTCATTTGGTTAAGCTTCTAACTTCAGCTCAGGTCTTGATCTCACAATTCCTGTGTTGCAGCCCCTGATGCGGGGCTCTGTGCTGACAGATCAGAGCCTGCAGCCTGCTTCAGATTCTGTCTCTCTTTTTCTCTAGTCCTCCCCCATTTGCACTTTGTCTCTGTCTCTGTGAAAAAAAATGAATAAAAAAAATTTAAAAAAAAGAAAGACAAAGATCTAAAAGGTGTATATCTTAAAATTAATAATCAATAAAACCAAGGCATTTTTAGATGCAATAATCCTCTTTTGTATCCTGGAATATATATTTTGAATATGAATAAAAAGAATTCACATGTATATGGAAAAAGTTCTTTACCACATATTAACAAAACAAAACAAGAATGTTGAATAAAATAAATTATGAATGAGACAGAATTAACTTGGGATCAAGGACTAAATATGGTGTACTGGAAAATCAGATTAAGATGCTATACTTAGATAAATCTGAAAGGATGAATCTAGCTTTCTCTATAAATCTCCTATTAACCTAAAACAAAGAGAATTTAATTTCCAATTCAAATTTAAATTAAAAACCTTAATCAAGAATATACTAATAGCACGATATTTTTCCAGCTTCCATCATACAGAAATTAAAATACTTATTTTTTGAAATAATTTGAAGTGGCACAAAATAGCACTGTAAGTAATGCAATATTTGAGATTCTTAATGCATATAATTAGATAATGAGAGATAATAATTATACATAAGCCAGTAAATTTACACACATAACAGATCTTATTATTCTACATCATTGTAATTACAAACTGCCTTTTTTGTTTTTGTATTATTTATAAGTAAAATAATTTTTAAATGTACTTAAGAAATTTACCTAGTATCAAGAGTACTTGTATGGTAACAAGAATCCTGACTATGAATAAAGTCTGCCTCAAAGTCTGATGGTGAAAACAGACACATACAGCATTCTTAAAGTTCCAGTTTATTTACTATATCATCCTCATAACAACAATATGAGATAGATACTATGTTTCCCCACTAAGTTAAAGCTAATCCATCTACCTGTCTAAGAGACTTATCTTTCTCAAGAGTTGACTAACTGTTTAAGTTTAGTGTTTGTCAGGACAAGTTCAGTGATTTTAATTGAGGCTAGAAGTGTCTCTTTATGATGTACAAATAATTTGATTTGATTTATATGACCTATCTTGATTAATACAACTGAATCATTCTATGTAATCGTTAATATATTCAGAGTCATAGTTAAAGCAGTATAGAGTATATTATTGAAATATATTTTAAGATATATAAGTATGAAAAAAGGAATATTTAACTTATTCATTTTTACTTTATCTTTAATTGTATCTTAATATACTGATCTGTTATAATGGCATGATTAATATTAGTATATTTACATTGCTTTTAGTAATTATATTACATAATGGTTTTAAAATATATTATTAATATAAAGCTATCTTTTGTGTTTGGAGAAATGTATTATCTTACATTATAGAAGCATAATATCATACCCTGGGAATTTAATAACAATATGCTCTAGGAATATTTACATAAAAATTTAATTTGCCTCCAGGCAGAGTTAGTGCCCCCTTTCTCTGGAGCTGTAATGCTGCAGTCGTTAAAGAAAAATAATGCTGCAGTCATGGAGGGCGTATGCAGGAATGAGACAAGAGTTTGAATGTCAGCTTTACTGTTTACTGATATACGAAACTTGGGCAGTACAATTAGCCTATCTGTGCTTTGATTTTTTTTCATCAGACAAATGGAAATAAAGTATTTTATAGTTTTTTTGTGGGGATTAAATTAAATAATATGTTTATAATGTATTAAGACAGTCTGGCATATAAGTACCTGATAAGTGTTAGCAATTTTTATTAAAATGATTATATTTTATATGCCTTATCTTGAGCAAATTATAAGCTCATAGTAGCAGCAACTAGTAAACCATCAGAGGTTCAGTAAAGAGCTGGTGAATAAATGAATGAAGGCTCTTACTTATCATAGGGACCTAAATCAGTCAAGAGATATCTAGTAAGTAACTATGTGTCCTTGAGCACTGAAAATGGTGCTAAAAACAGAACAGGTCTGATATTTGCCATCATGCTACTTAAATTCTAATAGTGAAAATAAAATGAGATGTATACATGTTTATGCACTCATTTATATATAATATCTATTATATTTGTGGTATATGACTATTAATCTATGCTTTGTACTTTAATTTTTTCCCATTGTGTAACTTCAACTCATACTGCAACCAGAAATATGTAGAAACCGCTTGTTTGTAAAGTTTTAATATTCAAGAGGATAATCATTTAAGTTGTACTTCATTTTGGATGATAAATGCATAACCTATCAAGAATAATAATTTAACATCAAGTATATTTTATGATGATATTATGATGTTACCATTACTTTCTGTGTCATCATCTTGGTACTAATGTTTTACATTATAAGACACAAAATTGCCCCTCCCATTCTGGTTTAAAATGGGGATGGAAAAAAAATAATACTAAAAATAAAAATAAGCCTTAACTATAAGAGCTCACCAAAGATAAGAATGTTTGTTTCTTTACATAGTAACTAATATGTCTATGAAGTCACATTAGATTTGTGCTGTCATTGGCCTTTTCTTCACTTTATTATATATATATATGTATGTTACACAAACATACACACACACATATATTTATATTTAAGCTTATTTATTTATTTTGAGAGAGAGAGAGAGAGAGCAAACTGGGGAGGGGCAGAAAGAGAGGGAGAGAATCCCAAGCAGGTTCCACACTGTCACTGCAGAGCTTAACATGGGGCTTGAACTCCTGAACTGTGAGATTATGACCTGAGTGTAAATTGATAGTCAGCCACTTAACTGACTGAGCCACCCCGGTCACCTAGATTTCTTTTTCAATTTTACTGAATACAGCAGTCAATTTGAAAGCCTTTTTGGTATTACTTCCAGCACAAAGTGACAGAAGGATGTAGGGCAATGTTTAGGTAAATTCGATTCCTAATTTTAATATTGCCTCCTTTAATATATTTTTGTTATCGTGTTTGTAACTCTTATTGAATAAAAGTTATATAGCTTCAATTCAGATTACCTCTGTAGATTTTAATTTTAGAATAGTATTCAGCTACTCCAGACAGAGAAATTTATATGAACAACATAATTAAGTAGCATAGAAAGAGAGTGATCAATAAATCACTGTTGAAATACTTAAAATGTTACATATCTCGAAAGTTTTTTCTAAATGCAGATGAACAAATAAACAAAAGTACAAACAAAATAAATACAACAGTTAACTTTTTTCAGGATAAATTTTAGGAAAGAAATTTGACTGAAAATAAGTTAATGATTAATTATGGAATATTATGTCTTATTTCCCTGAGTGCAGAGTGTTGACTACTTTCATTTGTGGTTTTATATGCTTATGGATGAAAGATCATTATCATGGAAAAGGAACAAAGACTGGGAATATATTTTTCTCTTATCAGAATGAAGTTTCCATGCCAAATAGTGATCGGTTGATGTTGCCATCTTTCAATTTTTTATTTGCCTTTTTCTTAGTTGAGAAATAGGGTATTTTGGAAAGGAAAGGCTATTTTTAGACCTGAAAGTTCATGTGAAGCAAGATTTCTCTCAACAGTTTGGAAGACTTACTAATGTGGGAAGTGAGGCTAATAAACATTGTTAGGAAAGATCATGCCATGTAGTCTTTTCAGGAAAAGTATTTTACTGTAAATTGTCTTCCTTTTGTTTTCTATAACTCAGTCTGGTCACTAGGCTACATGATATTAGGTACACTGAATAGTTCCTCCACCCCACAGATCTATCTTGTCCATTTTCAGCACTTTAAAACCTTCTCTTACTCACTCTGTGTTTTGTGTAAGCTTTGAGAAGACAAGTACCTTGCTGGATTGTACCAGCATGAAGCACTTTATGAAGAGACTGAGGAGAGAACACTAAAACTATAAGTGATTATTCCAGATGAAGTGCAATGAGATTGCACGACCAAAAGAATGTAGAGTATAAGGGTCCCTATCGTAAGTCACATTGCTGAACTGCTGGCATAGATGGAAGGTGACATTGGTGCCTCAGGAGGCATAAGCTAACATTCCTGAATAAAGTACTTCTTGACTTTCATTATGGTCTCTGAAACTTTATGTCCTTTGGAGACTATTTTTTTGAAATTCCATTGACCTAATATATAGCAGGTAATAAGCAAATATTTACCAAATCAGTTTGATACAGATACTTAGCATGGCTTATAGAGAATAGTGTAAAATTAAGGGATTAAAAAAAAATTCAGCATGTGTTTAAATGATCATTTATCCAATTATATCTTAATTATTTGTTTACATATCTCTCCTACTGGAGGCTGTTTCTTAGGGACTGGGACCATATCTTAGCATTGTTGATATTTGACACAGTGCTAAAGAAATGGCTGTTGATTGATGAAGGAGGAAAGGAAGATATAAGAGATTCCTCATAGTATCTTACTGAATGGGTTGAGTGGTAAAGGTAGGGATTTGACATTTGTCAGAGCAACTGGTGAAAATTAACCAATTACAGACTATCATACATTTAAATCCTAAATAAAAAACTAACTATAGATAGTAAGGCAGGAAATGAAATATGTGGGAGAGAGAGAAGAAAGTAAAGAAAACAATTATTGTATGCCTCTTATCTGTACTGGAACTTTACTAAATTATCTCTAATGTTTACAGCAATCCCACATAAGGAAACTATTACTGTATATATGTATTATTTGTATGTAACTTGTCTCAGGTCATGTGACTACTATTTATCAAAACCAAAATGAGAACACAGGATTTTAGGCCTCCCAAATGTACCTATGCCACCCAGCCTTCCTGATAAAATACTCTGGAAAGAAAAGGTCTAGCATAAAATTACAGACATTTCACTTTCACACTTTTAATATTTCAAAACTGAAAATAATGCCTCTCATTTTAAAATATCCTGGAACAAAAAGTTCAAATTAAGTTAGTCTGATTGATACTTAATTGGTATTGATTTTAGATATTTGTTTCTCTGGTTTTAGAGTCCCCATTAGGTCATGGCTAATCTATAAACAGATCTTCTCATGTAATAGAATACTTTACTATTTAGAGGAAGTGTGATTCCCACAGTAAACTCTAAAATCACACTTGCCTTAAATGATTTGTAATTCAGGATTTAACCATGGTTTTTTATATGCAGGTCTTATCTGTGAAAACGTAAGGTATATGTAATAACTTTCTTTGAACATTCTTATATGGCTCTTATATTCTAACATACTTTTGTTACTGGTGTGGCATAGGACTCTCATGAAATCTATATGTTACATGACCCAATTTTAACATTTATAATTTGTGTAAACACTTAGAAAAGTTCATGAAAGATGATACATTAAATAAGAAATAAAATATGAATAATAATGGTTAAATTTTTGGATTTTCTTTACTTTTTGTTTCAAGTTTTTATTTAAATTCTGGTTAGTTAAAATATAGTGTAATATTACTTTCAGGAGTAGTGGTTCATCACTTACATATAACACTCAGTGGTCATCACAGCAATTGCCCTTGTTAATACTCCTCATTCATTTAGCCCATCCCCCTACCCACCTCCCCTTTATGTGACCCTCAGTTTGTTCTCTATTATGAAGAGTCTATTTTACGGTTTGCCTCATTCTCCCTTTTTTCTTTCCCCTATGTTCATCTGTTTTGTTTCTTAAAGAATTTTTAGATTTTCTAATTCAAACCAGGAATATATGTTTTATTAGAAAAATAAACATAGTATAGAAAACAGTTTTTAACTATCCTGAGCCAACAGAAACTGGGATTGTAGCAAAATATTTTAACTCTGGGTCAGAAGCCTCAGCTGCATAGCACAGAGTGTCACTTGAATCTTAATAGCTCTTTCCTTGTGGCAGCAATCTCTCTGGATTATTTTGTTTATCTAACCTGAAATTGTACTCTGAAATATTAAAAAAATGAATCTTATCATGTCAGAAAAGGCCTAGGTAAAGTGAAAATAGTGTATTTAGACAAATTCAGGGATCTCAGTCGGAGGAGAACTGAAAGATAAATTTGTTAATACCCTTCATTCCCCTCCATTGTCTTTTACAGCATAAAAATACCTTTTCAGAGATAAATAGGCCATAATCAATAATTAATATTGAAATGATAAAAATCATAATTTTCATGTACAATTGAACATACAAAAGAGAATCTATTATTGATTGTTTCCAATGGTGGACTAAGTATCAGTATAGATATGTCAAAATTGTATTGTATTTGAAGTCTTCATGTTTGATTTTTTAATCTCCATGACCTCACTATAAAAGATTGGACCCATAAATATGTTATCCTTAGCTTATTGTCAGTTCTTAACTGCTTCAAATGTTATGTCTCAACACATAATCTTAATCATATTACTTCATGTGCAGAACCTAATGTGGCTTCCTATTATCAATAAAATTAATAGTGAGCTCCTCACAATTCACTGTAATTACCTCTCCCATTATTCCTTATTAAGTCTATTCTAGTCTCAATAAGTAATTCTCTTTCGTTAAAAAAAGAACACTGTACAATATGTCCTGCCTCCAGGTCTCACTACCTTTTTCCTCCTTTCTGAAAATAGTAGGATGATTGTACATATGCTTTGTATTTCATATTTTACAAAATGCTTTTACCAATATAATTTTATTTTGTATTGCCTTTCTTTCCTCCAGTTTGTCCTTCACACATCAGCCTTCACAGACACTCAATATTCCAGCCACAGTTTATGTTGATATACTCCAAGTACATTTTATGCTTTCCCATTTCTGCACCTTAGCTCACAATCTTCTAATGAAATGAACACTGATACCTTTTTCCCTCCATCCTCTTCCCGTGCTCTTCATATTCAATACATTCTTCTAGGCCAGAAGGAAACATGATCTCCTGTGTAAAATTTTTCTTGATAAGGGCAGCCGTCATGGATTGCTACTCCCTCCTCAAGACTATCTTGGCTTTTACACTTTGCTTTTAACAGGAACTGCACCTTGGTATATATGCACATATGTCTCAACATCCCTGTAGATTTTCAATTCCTTGAGGATCGAGCTATTACATTTCTTTGTATTTCAATATATTTGCATTCTTCTGTATATAGTCAGATTATAAATGCTTGTTAAAATAGTGAAAACAAACAGTTGATAGAGATATCTGTACTCCTAAGTCTCTGGATTGAGAAGTGAAAACCTAGCTGTGGAGTCAACTGGCTACTTTTCAAGACTTTTAATTCATTTCATCTTCCTGCCTTTGAGATGCCTCATGTTCTTCTGTTGTGTTCTTTAGAAGGCTAAAAAGGAGGCTCTGAGGAGGTTAAATATCTTCATGCAAGAGTAGTAACAGGATGCAATTCCTGGGAATATAAAGGATAGGTAATGACCTATATTTTTTAGTCATCTGTTTTCATCTTGCTTCTTCCCTGCCCAGCTCTAGAGAATGGAATGTATTTTCCTTATCCCTTCAGATATACAAAAATTCTTTGATACAAGTAAAATAAAAGAGTCCTATGATGAAATCACAACCATTTTCTATTATTTTAAGGGAAAAAAGTATTACTTAAAAATCTGTCACAGTACATGGTTTACTAGACTTTGTTTTTCAAGGCTAAGCTGTAACACAGTTATGGCCATGGTAATGGTTGGTAACATTCAGCTACCTAAGGAGATTTTTTTGGTCTTATTTTGTCTCTGAGGAGGCTAAATATCCTTACTTGAATAAATTAAAATGCAGCACAAACATGTTTATGAGCTTAGTTGTACATTAGAATTACCTTGAAGCTTGTTGAAATATAGACTCTCAGGCCACTCTAAGAGATGCTGATTCAGTAGGTGTATGTCCTGTGTATTGTTTTCGAAATGCCCATCCCCCACGTGACCCAGATGCAGGCAACTCATGGACCAGAACTTAGTAGAATCATTTTGCATCTGTATGAGTGAGATTGTGTATTGGTGAATTATCTGAGGGCCTTACCAAATGCTATAAAGCAAGACTAAAGTTCTACTTTTTTACAAAGCTCTACCCTATTAAACCTTCTGTTCCTTCTATTTGCCATTCTTCCTAAAAATAAAATTTATTAATTAGGGGCTATCTATATTCAAAAGATCATGTGTTTAATGTGACATGGCTCCTGCTCTTTACCTGTTCACAGTATAGGTAGAGAAGCACATAAATTAAACAATTTATTTATTAAGAAATAAACAAATTAACAAAATTTTTACAATGTTATATGTTCTGGAATATATATACAAAGTCATTTGGAAAGAAATAATAATAAAGTAATAAATTCTGTCATGGTAGACAAAAATCTCACATAAAATCAATAATTATAATGATAGCAAATATGTGTTATAAGTTCTTTTAATACATTAGCTTATTTAATATTTATTTACTTATTTTTGAAAGAGAGGGAGAGGGAGAGAGAATGTGTGAGCAGGGGAGGGGCAGAGAGAAAGGGAAAGAGAGAAGCCCAAGCAGGCTCTGTGCTGTCAGCACAGCGCTGGTTGCGGTCTTGATCCCATGAACCATAAGATCATGACCGAGTTGAAATCAGGAGTTACTCCTGTAACTGACTGAGGCACCCAGACACTGCAGTTTAATCTTTAGTACAGTCCTGAGGTAGGTACTATTATTATTCCCATGCCAAATGAGGTCATGTACTTCTCCCAGATTTCAATCTTAAATGGAAAAGCAAGGAATCATTTCCAAGCAATCATGATTTAGAATTTGTGCTTGTAGTTAAAATAATTTATGGAGGAGGCAGTATTTCAACAGATAGTAAAGGAGAAGATCATTTCACACAAAGAAAGTAAAGAAACATGGAAAGGTAACAGTGAAAAGAAGCTATGAAAGTTTTTATCTGGGCAGTCTTCCAGAGTTAGTCTGAAGGAGTGGATATGAAATGGATATAAATACAGTGACAATCTATCACTTTCTTCTATTTCTCTGCTCTCCTTGGTTGCTCCTCTAGTCAATAAGTTTCATGCATTTGTTTATTTTGAACTTGCAGTATTATTCCGGGCAAAGCATGAAACATGATGTAGACCCTTCTGGATACTTTTAGAATTAATTCTTCCATAACATTTAGATATGGCAGTGAAAAGTTTTAGAGATAGTAATAATTATTAGTAAAGTGCACAGGTTATTAGAATAGCTTAATAATTGTATAGTTATGAATGACTCAATGTTGACCTAAAAGCAAGATGTAGTTACAGGATCAGTATTATTTCATTTAATTCACTATTTGGGAGGATGGAACAGGAGCAATGCTTATTAAGTTTTGGATGGTAGGAAGTTGTTTACAGTTGATAGAATCTTTGAGACCAAAAGAAAAAAAAATGGATACTATAAGATTAGAATTCAAATTAACTTTGACAGATTAGAGAAATATTCAGCTTTATAGTAGATGAATAGGATCAATTCAGAGTGTATTTTGGGCATAGCATAGATGAAAAGATGGAAACTGACTAGCTAAGAGTTGTATTTTAGAAAGTATCTGAGCTTCAAGGACTAGCTAAAGGTCATTATTGCTTTGTTTATGTTAATTCAGCACAAGTCTAGATTTTTGTTTGGAATGAAGATCACCATTATCTGATTTATATATTTCATGACTTGTGAAATGTATATGAACCCTATTTGGGATTATCTGATATCAGCAAATCATTTTCTAACAATAAAGCTTTAAAAATAATGTCTTAAGTGCAATTTGTACCAATCAACAGTACATTTTTTAAAGTTAGGTATTAGGTACAAATAATTTTTGAAATCAATTATCATATCGTTATACCAAAGAGAATTTTGTGAGGGAAGTAAGTAACTTCATTCTTAAAGAACAGATTTTACCTTTTGGTGTCAACTTTGGACTGCTTGCTTTGTTAGAATTAGCTTGGCAAAAGATTCATGTGATATTTCCAGCAGAGAGTCTGCTAAGTGTACAACCCAGTGTGGTTGCTTAAACAGTTAAATCCTCTGCAATCAGAGCACTCCCACTGAACTAGTGATTATCTGTATGATATACGCTAATGTACTGAGCAACTGTGTAAAGATCATGTGGATTGATTGTTCATTTTACTAACTTCTTAAAGGAATTGAGTGGAAAAATTACACAGTGTACTGTTCATTGTACAAAATCTACTTTTTGATAAAAGAAGGATGTCTTAGAAGAATGTGGAATTTAGAAATGTAATTTTCATTACATGTTGGAACAGATTTTCTTCTTTGGGAAAACATCTTTTAAATCAGAGGGTGAATCTAAATCTCTAAACAAATTTTAATTTACAGGCATTTTAGAATATGTTAGAAACTGTGATTATTAGCTCTCATTAAAATAAACTTAAAAAACAATAAAAGGATATGTTGATTAGCAAAAATATAACACCAAAGTATTTAACAAATAGTTTAAGTATATCCTCCATATTCTAAACTCCTTTTCCCAGATGTGAATGCTGCTTTTGCAATAAAGATGAAAAACTCTCAATTGATAAATGTTATCTTTGTGGAAATATAGGATATATAGATCATTTGTGTTCAAAAAATATGAAATTTATTACATAATTATGCCCTGTTTAAAAAATTAAGTGATAGAATTGACTCTTGATAACTAAAATAACATTTATAATGAAAATATCATATATGGGCCTATCTATGTGTGTATGTAATTTTCTAACTATAAGCTAAAAATATCAAAAAAGAACTAATAATATAGATTCCAGTGTCAACTTGCATAACCATTGCAGTATCATGGGATGATACTACTTATGTCGACTCTATGGGATTTTCTACAAGTGGAATTGGGAAAATAGTGTTTTAATGCAATAGTTTTCAAAAGTATAAATGATTTAATGACCTCCACATATAGAAATGTAAACCTGAGTATTTATTTATTACATTAGGGCTCAAATCTTATTAAATGTCTACACTGTATTTGGGAAGAGGAAGAGAGGTGGAGGAGGGTAGATTAAAGTTGAACAGTACTCAGACTCTTCTTTGAATTTTCTTCTTCTGCTGCTGCTTCTTCTTCTTTAAAGAAGCAGTATACTTATCAAAGTGAATTTCTGTGATAATTTCCTTACTCTATTTTCCATCACCCTAATTATGACCTCTACCTTAAGAAGCTAAATTGTGAGGAACAAAACTTTATTAAAATACCTCAGGATTAGACTGTGTTTCATTTTTCTCAAAGAAATATATCTGAATGAAGACATGAAAGCTTTACCATTCAAGAATCTCTGATCATTCTTTGGTCTTATAGGTATCTCAAGACTCCCTTTCCGTTCTCTAGGCAACCTAGTATATTTTACATAGTAATAATAGCTATTGATGTAAGGTCAGCCAGGGCTTTCCTAATAATAGTAGCCTTTATTTAAAACTCTTTGCATGTGCCAGACATCGTCTATGAGTATTACATTTAATGCCGAAGACATTATCAAGTCAGATACCGCTGTAATTGCTGCCATTGCAGCGAGGAAAGTGAGGCACAGAGAGGTTAAGTAGTTTGCCCAAGAACACATAATAGTGAGAAACCAATATTCTTCTAACTCAAGCAGTCTGCTCCACTGTCTAGAATTTTATTCACTTGTACTCTGGATAACACCAGCTAAAATTAGAGGTCCACATCCTATGAAATTCAAAGTATTCAACAATACTTCGTGAATTCACTGTAATGTTCTTTTTTCTTTCTTTTGTCGTCTTCTTCCTTTTCTTACTGAGCACTTCTGTTTATTTACAGATATGCAATTACATATCCCTACCACATCAACCAGTGTTTCTCGCTTGATTTCCACAAGGGAATAATCCCTATTCATAACAAAAAGTTTGTTGTGGTAAAGGAAAATTCTAAACTTAGCGTAGCAAAGCCAAACACTTCAAATGTAACATAAGCATTTACATTCTCAGAATATTTTTTAGCTCCTTCATTCCAACACAATGCCCGGCTCCAGCTCCCTCCACAGATTCCCCTGCAGGTTCCCTTCCAACCTTGTAACATCATCCTGGTTTTCGTACTTCTCAGCTCTTGGGAACAAAATAATTCTTCTTGTTCCATGCACAGCAGTCTCTTCCCAAACTTTGCCTTCATTGCACCTTTTATTCAGTCCATCTACTTGAGCGTACTCTCCCAGGTCAGCACTTCACACACTTAGCCGAAGACTCTTGGAATAGCAGTCAGGACAATACAATTTTAAACAACTTTCACTACCATTTATTAGGTACTTATTATTTATGAGTCACTGTCTTCCTTCCTTCCTTCCTTCCTTCCTTCCTTCCTTCCTTCCTTCCTTCCTTTCTTTTTTGAAGCACTGTGCTTTATAACATGGCTTCTCATTCTCCTGGTTTTCCCATGAGTTTCGTTTTTATTATGCTCATTTTAGAAATGAGGAAACTAAGGTCCAAGAAAACTAATTCCTTTGTCCAAGGTTTCAAAACCAGTAAGTGCGACAGTGCACATCCCAGGTCAGATTCTAAAGTCCAGACTCTTTCCAGTGGTGTCTTCTCATTTAGGTCATGAATACTTTAATGCATCATTTAACCTACATATTTTGTGATTAAATGCTTTACATGCATATAGGTTCCAATTGACTCTGAAAGAGCTCACTTTGGTAGCTGCTCTGTAAAAATGGAATGGGTGGCCATTTTGCATACTCTAATATAACAGTAATTGAGGACTTATAGCTCTTGGTACCATTTTTAAATTTATAGAAGTATGACAGAGAGGATGCTTTGTTTTGTTTTCTTTCTGTAGGGAAATTTAAAAGTAAATATGCATGGAAAAGATAATTTCTGAATCACTTTATTTTCTGAACTTCAGAACACATTATGAATGGGAATACCATCATTTTATCAAAAAATAGCATATGAAGAATATATTGTGAATATACTGGTAAATATTTAGTTTAAGTGATATATGTAAGTGATATAGTTGGTTATAACTAAAAGTGCAATTTAATGTGACTTATGAATTCTGAATGCATGAATTTATGTATGGAGTCAAATGTAAAATCTCCCTAGATAAATTGAAGGTTATAACATTTGCCATTTGGGAAGATAATTATTCTCTAACTATTTAATAACATCTATCCCCTGTGAACACTGATGTTTCAGAAAGCAAATGAAAGCCCAGTATGAAGTATTGGCTTTGAAGACTAAGAGGGTACATGTGTTATTTGTAAAATATAATTTTCGATACTTTGGTTTCTGATTGATCTTTCATTTTTATAGAGATTCCTGATATTCTTATTTTTTAAAAGATCTGTAATAGTAAGATAACACTTTGTAATATGTCTACAACATTTTGCTTCTAACAAATTTCCTTATTAGAAAATGCATATAGTTTGTAATTGTATTTTAGTGATATATAACATAAATATCTATTTCCATAAAAGCTTAGATCCTGACTAAGCCAGCAAATATTTTGAAGATTTGTTATTCTTTCACTTACACAATATTTATAGCTATTTAAATTATAACATATTTACTACATAAATTAGTTTTTTTTCTGAATCTTACCTTCTTTGGTCTTTTATTTGACAGTATATGTTTCCCTGCTAAGTCAGTTCTTCACATATATTTACATCTTAATGTAACTATAAATCCTTAAATACTTACTCATTTTCAAAATCATTAAAAATCAATAATTTTTATTAAAAACTGGGAGTAACCTGGATTAAATTATTGTGAAGAGTATTTGTCGTGTCCAAAATTTGATCTTCTTCTGTCTGTCATACAGTAACTAACTACATGACACTATTTGAGAAATGATCAGTTCAGAAAAGGAAGTAAAAATTACTAACCCAGATAAGCCATCTATTAAAACTTAGCCATAACCTCTTAGTAAAAAAAATACTAGGTGGCTATTATTGATATTGAATATATGCATAGTATATAAATGGTAAGTATTTAGAAAGTCTTTTTTATAAGCCTAGTAAGACATAAGAATTATTAAGTTTCTTAATTATATATTTTCCTTATATTTTAGCCCCCTGTTAAGTAACTAGGATAACTCTGGTGAAGACTAGATGAAAACACATTATCAAGTATATTTCAAATGTACTCAACTCTGTCTCTCTGTATCTCTCCGTACTGCCTCTCTCTCTCAAGTATTAGAGGGAGCATCATTTTGCAGTTAATAGCATAAGCTCTGTAAAAAGAAACCTCTTTTAATTCAAATTGTAATACACTACCTATTACAAGTTCAAATACAAGTACCTATTAAAAGTACAAGTATCTATTACAACTTAGAAGTGGGCAAGTTGCAAAGTTACTTAATGGTATAAGTTTGGATTTATTCATACAGTGAATAAGAATAGTATGAGAATGGGGAAGTTATGAGAATTATATCACATATTACATGTAAAGAGCACAAAATTCAGTGTTTTTGCATTTCTGTATTCTCTGCATGGGGCTTCTCTTGGAGTACTCAAGGCATTTCATAAGAGAGAATTTTCCTACCCCCATCTTAAATAGCGTCCTCCACTTTCCCACTTTCTGTCATTAGATCTCAAATAGCCTGGTCATACATTAGAAGAAAAGGTCAATGAATCTGACAGCTTTCCTAACCAGTTTTCCTTAGGGTCATTTATATTGACATAGTTCTCAAGATAAATGTTATTAAAAAGGAGCCCCCTTTCCAAAATTTAGAAAATGTTGAATGCATACATCAATGAAAGGTTGAGTATACTTAAAAGCATGCAATAGTCTTCTAACCATTGTCAAAAATATTTTCAATTAAACCAATTGTTATGCAGCTGTAATGTTGTAATTTATCAGCATAATGAATTTAAACTGAAGGCCACTCTTGCTTTGAGAATGAACTGATTAACTGGAGGGTCTGCATTGGCAATAATTAGTCAGGAAAGTGCAGTGGTGCAAACCACTATCTTGGTATTGAGACTCTCCTCGGGGAATTGGAACCATAACAAAGCTGTCAAGTTGCGGAGAGATGGGGATGTTGCTGATTTGTGTTGCTAATTTATTCTCTGATACTGTTAACTTGTATACTGAATACATCAGAAAGGGAAAAAGATATCTCACTTAATAAACTATTGAACCTTAAGTGATAAACTAATCACATTTTTGAGGGGTGGGAGAAGCTTCAGAATTATTGTAATGCTATTTTGGGGGGGGTCATTGTTTACCATATATGCATCATTTGCTATTTAGTGTTATCATTTGTATGCAAGTAATTTTGTTTTCAAATTTTTGCATTTTAAAGGGAATTTGATATTATAAAGTAGGAAAGATCTTTGTTTGGCTAATGAATTTTAGTCATTTTTATGGCCCCTTATACAGCATGTTTCAGGAATGCATCATATAAAAGAGGACTACCTGTCACTCCTCATAGGTTTAAGAGTTTAATAATTTATTATTGAAAGACCATTTCTGATAGGATTTTCAAAACTCTCTTTCTTGTGTTATATTTTAAGTTTTTCAGCAAACCAGTCACAGAATTTTATGCAAAACAATTTTTGGACCTCAGTTTGTTTATCTCTAATATTTTCAAGAGATTGTCTTCTGCTTCAGGTATCGCTGCATGACAGATTACTCTAACTTTGTGGAGTAGCATAGAAATGCTCATGGGATCTGTAGGTTATGAATTTGGACAAGATAAAGCAGGATGACTTGTTTTTGCCCCATGATCTCTGGGGAGTCAGCAGAGCCTGATGCAAATGTCTAGGGATGAAAATTATCCGCCTGCTGTTCAATGGAGTGCCACTATTTAAATTTACATCAATTACAAGTAAATATAATTCATAATTTCCTCCTTAGTCACACTAGCCGTATTTTAAATGTTCACTATCCACATGTGGCCAGTGGCTACCCTGTTGGACTGTGTGTACATATAGAACATTTCCATCCTCACAGAATGTTCTCTTGGACAGTACCAATCTAGAGGCATTTTCCCTCATATGCCTACGACCTGGCCTGGGATGACTCAAAGATCGAGAACAGCTGAGAATGTTGACTCAAGTGCATAGATGCAAAATTTTCATTGGAGTTCTTGGAGCATGGCAGCTGAGTTCTGAGAACTTCTCAGGTGCCCACATTTGAACCAGTCTGCACCTATGTGGTGTTTTAGGACTTAGCTCCGGAAGTCACATAAGATATCACACTGTTACTTTACTGGACAAATAATTAACCCACCCAATCCTTAAGTATGGGGATATGGATGCTACTTCTTCGTAGGAGGAATGTTAAAGAATCAGAGGCTGTGTTTTAGAAACATCATGGACTAAATCTTGGTTTCACAAGTGATGCATTGGCAGACTAGGTTATTTATAGACCTGATGGGAAAGGGCTCAGATCAAATTAAAAAAAAACCTCATGTAAACAAAATTTAACACTTCAGGATTTTGGTGGGTTTTAGTATGCTAATGTTCAGGGTTAATTTCCAAGGTGGCATTGCATGCCATGCTTACCAACTGTGTTTTCTCAAGGTATATTATATGAAGTTAGTACTCATTCACATTTGTTAATGTCTTAGTTCCACAAAAGAAAAAAATTGGAAAATGCTGTGCTGAGTTTTCTTTATATTCTAAAATTTTGTGATTCTATTATATTGTCCTTGTTTCCTGAAAAAGCCTATCTTTTCTGTTATTTGAATCCTACTTTATTAAACTAGGTGGGGTAGTCAATTTTTTCTTCTCTTAAGAAAATAAATTCTTCCAAAAGTAAAGATTTTTTTATTCAATTCAATTTTATTTTATTTATTTTATTCATTTTTTATGAGATTTAATTGTAAATCGTAAGTAACTATAGGCGGTTTTTACATATTTTCAAACAGTGTGGGATTATTCAAATGGTAGATAGTGAAACTGATTATTAATATTAATATGGGGATGGTAGTTAATATAAATCACTTTACACAGAAGGGCTTCAGTAAGAATACAGTCAATAGAATTTTGGGCCTAAAGCAATAGGTAGGTAGAAATTGCATGAAGAAATCATAAGGCTAGTTTGTCTTTAAAGTAAAGGAATGTAGGTAACTTATTACTGATGCCATTTCTATTAGTACAACCAAAAGAAGTAATTTGTTACAAATTGTATACATGGTGGACTAATGATTAAATTTTCACTATCTAAAAACTGATCAAATGGGTTTTAAATTTAAAGATTAAAGATCTTTGTTATATTCATGTACTGTTTGTCAGTATTAATGTAATTGTGACAAAAGTAAAATTTGGGGTTGAGAATATTGTAGCCATAGGGATCATTTTCATGTAATTATAAGCATGCCTATTGTTTATACAACTATGATGTTCAGAGGTAAGAGTGACATGTATTAAATTATATATCAGATATAAGTAAAGAACTCTAAATAGTTTAATTTCCTTAAATATAAATTATCACATAGTATTTTCTTCCTATAGAATCTATAGATATAATCCACAATAAGATTAGTTAAATAAATTTCAATTTAAAAAGAGTTTTGAAATGCCAAGATTGCCTTGGTACTATAAAGAAAATAACAGTATATATTACATTATTGTTACATATGAGGAATTAAATATAAACATTGTATAATATGGCAATTTCAATAAATGTCAACTTGAATTAACACTGGAAGAACATAGAAAGAATTCTATTCTCTCTCTCTGACCCTCCCCTGCTCACGCTGTCTCTCTCTCTCTCCTAGAAATAAATTAAAAAAAATTAAAAAAAGGAAATAATTGTCTCTTTGAAAATAAATATTTATAACATAATATGACATTATATATCTTTTTATATTTTCAGTAAAGAAAGCACACAATTATATGAGCAATTTTTAAACTTTTGGACTGACCACATTTATTGGTGTTTAGAATATTTCATTTTCAATATTCCATTTCTCCCTGTAATGAAATATAGCTGGATGCTTTCTCATAGTAAGGTAATAAAGGTGACAGTTGGTACTAACTGAAGATGTGATTATAAGGATTATTTCTTTTGTGCTTACATGCATGAGTCTTCATAATACCTAATATGAAATGTTTTATTAAGGTTTTTATAAGCTGCATAATTAATCACCATATCAAATCCATGTGTATTTGTTGTTTTTGGAAAGAACAAAAATAAAAAATTATCTAAGCATATGGAAAGATTTACAAAACTCAACAGGACAAAAATATATCTGCTCCATAAATACTGAATTTGTCTTCATGCATTCTTGTGAGTTATACCTTGTTTTCACAATATGCTCACCCTGTGTTTTGCTCCCTGAGTAAAATTACTGGAAAACAATGTAAACATTTACCTGAAACTTACAGCTTTAAAGAATTTTTCAATGCCATTGACTTCTTCAACAATGTGATCACAGAGATGCAAGATTTATTCCTCTCCATCAGAAATATTCTTGTTTCTATGTCTTTGGCCCTGCCCACTCACCTCAAATGCCCTCCCACCCTTCCTTATTTCCACTGCTTCATTGCTTCCCTGGTTGCCTACCTCAGTTGTTTTGTCTTATCCAGTCTTCTCTGTTGTTCCATATCTGTACGTAGTTCTACAATATGCCTGATACATAGCAAGGCCTTTAAAAACTCTTGTACTTTTTATGACAACTTTGTAAGTTTTACTCAAATTAAAATGTAAATTTCAGAAAGTGTGGATATTTTTTTAATTTTTAAAAAATGTTCTTATTTATTTTTGAGAGAGAGAGAGAGAGAGTGAGTGCATGAGCTGGGGAGTGGCAGAGAGAGAGGGAGACACAGAAGCCAAAGCAGGCTCCAGGCTCTGAGAAGTCGGCTCAGAGCCCGATGCGGGGCTCTAACTCATGAACCATGAGCTCATGACCTGAGCTGAAGTCAGATGCTTAATCAACTGAGCCACCCAAGTGCCCCAGAAAGTGGGGGTATTTTATATTTCTTTTTATCCTACTCATAGCCAGTTCAGGTTCTCCATCTTGTATTCATTAATTTTTGTTGTATGGATGGAAGGATTTTTAAAATTCTTATCTGATCTTTTCTATTTCCATATTAATTCACTTCCACATAATTTCCATGTGGATACTACTTTGATTATCAATTCGATCTTTTTTTTCTATGCGCTTAGTTAGGTTTATAACAGTTAAATGCTCAGAAGTGATAATTAGGGGTAAATATTAAGTATTGATCTGGATTATAAGAATCTCTTCAAAAATTGAACATTTGTGTCTTTAGAGATTAATCTTGGCTTTCCTCATTGTTGAATTTTTGATAAATTTGGTGTCCAGCTGCCCACCACCAAGCTTGGCTTCCTGAGATAATTCCCAGCCAAATGTTTTAATTTGGTCCTGTCCATTTCAGGCACCTAACCTATGAGCCATCTGCCACCCTGGATATGAGAATTACTGAGAAAAAAATTATTTCAAAGCACAGCATAACAGACAAACAAAGCTTGTTCATTTTCATTTGGGCAAAAAAATTATCATTGAATAGAGTTAAAAATAATTTTTGGGGAAAAAAGTCTCTATGATTCTGCTGCATACATCAAGCATAAAGTTATTTATGGTTTACAATTTTTCCAAAAAAATTGTTTATTCTATAAATTAGCTTAGAGTTTTCATTATAATCTAAATTTTATTAAGTCTAAGATACAATAAAATTGCTTTCATTAAAAAAAGTACATAGAACACTAAGGAGATTCTGTGCATATAGGTTATGACTATCAATATTTATCATATAAATTAAAATGCAGAAATTTAAAAATATCAATTCATTTATAAATTAAAAAACAAACCTGTTACAAATTAATATAAGTAACATATTATAAAATTATATATACATTTTAAATGAGATGAATGGCATTGTCTTACCTTCTTCATATGTTTCTTTAATGTCTGGTTTAATAGAAAACAGCTGGATTATCTTTCTGATTCTGCATTTAAATTGTGACAATATGATACTTGATCGCATATAGAAAGAAAATCTTGCCTTACAAATACAGATTTAGAAAGGATAGCTTCTTAAGAAACTTGTTATCTTCTTTTATACTACACCAAAACTCGACAAGTGGTGTTTTCAAAATGATTAATTGCAAAGTAGAATCTCAAACCATATCAGTGAACTTTGTGTGCTGTGTTACTTTAAAAGCCATCAGCATATCCTGCACTTTGAACACATCTTTCTTGTTTTTAATTTATTTAATGTTTTATTTATTTCTGAGAGAGAGAGAGACAGCATGAGCAAGGAAGGGTCAGAGAGAGAGGGAAATAGAGCATCTAAAGCAGGCTCCAGGCTCTGAGCTAGCTGTTGGCACAGAGCCTGACACGGGGCTCCAACCCACGAACTGTGAGATCATGGCCTTAGCCGAAGTTGGACGCTTAACTGACTGAGCCACCAAGGTGCTCCTTTTAAATTTTTAAAAATGTTTTATTTATTTCTGAGAGAGAGAGGGAGAGAGAGACAGAGAGACAGAGAGACAGCATGAGCAGGGGAGGGTCAGATAGAGAAGAAGACACAGAATCTGAAACAGGCTCCAGGCTCTGAGCTGGCTGTCAGCACAGAGCCCGACGTGGGGCTCGAACCCATGAGCTGTGAGATCATGACCTGAGCCGATGTCGTGAGCTTAACTGGCTGAGCCACACAGGCACCCCTGAACATATCTTTGTTACATAGAAAATATTGGTTGACTGAATTGTGCACATATCCTACAATTACATTAAAGAATTTTATAGAAATAATCACATTTGTTAATATCACCACTGATAACATCTAAAAATAATATGAGTAAAAATATGAGAATGATAAAAGCTCTCAAACTCATGGTGGTGGAATTAAGACATCAGAAATTTTAATTTTGCTGGTTTGCAAATTTTCAACCAAAACTGTCATTAAGAACAGTGCTTTATTTCCAAGCACATGTCTGTCTAAAACTTTACTTTGTATAACTTTGATTTTGTCCATTCCTTCAAGTAAAAATAATGCTTCATGAAAAATGTGAGTAGTTCAGCTTACATCTCCAACCGAAGTGCTTTCTTCAAGACAACCGCTATAATTTGAAATGCAACAGAAGACCTTTATATGTACATTCCACTTCATCACATAGGATATGAAACATGTGTGTTCTCAAAGTTTTATTATTTTATTTATTTATTCTTTCCGAAATTAATGCCACACACTCTGTCACTAAGTTGACTTGCTACATTCTAGGTGTTTTCTGTACCATTATTTTTGCAGTATCATTGCAAATGTCAACATAGTGAACGACAGTATCTCATAGTGATAATGTGCAAATAGTTTTTACTTATGGAATAAATGAGACTAAGGGACTTCCAAGTGTTTGTGGACCACAGTTTGTGAACTCCTACACCAGAGAAGAAAAAGTAACCTTAGCTGTTACTGTAGGTTTAGGAATGTCTTCCAAAGTCTAGTGCATTCCTCACTCACATAAAAGTTAATGCATAAAAATGAATAATGGACATAAAATATCAATTGCAATTCAGTAAGTATTAAATTTCTGTGGTTTGGTTAGGACAAGGAAATGTCCTGAAACAATAATTGTTATTATTGTAATTATAACTACCATTTGCTGAGTACTTAGTATGTGTCTGACACATAGACCTACTGGTACTAAGTACCTTGTAATAATCTATCCTTTTATGGATAAGAAAACTTGATGTAGAGAATTAAGAAATTTGCCTTTAACTGCAGAGTCCATGCTTTCAATATTTACTTTAAATTCTTTTAAAATGCTTTTAATTTATTTCTGAGAGAAAAAGAGAGAGAGAGAGAGCGAGCATGAGCAGTGGAGGGTCAGAGAGAGAGGGAGAGGGAGATACAGATTCTGAAGGGGGGCTCGAACCCATAAACCGTGTGATCATGACCTGAGCTGAAGTCAGATGCTTAACTGACTGAGCCACCCAGGTGCTCCTCAATATTTACTTTAAAAAGTCTCAAAAGGGGCGCCTGTGCTGACAGCTCAGAGCCTGGAGCCTGCTTCAGATTCTGTCTCCCTCCCTCTCTGCCCCTCCCCTGCTTATGCTTTGTCTCTCTCTCTCTCCCTCTCTCAAAAATAAATAAACATTGAAAAAATTTTAAATAGGTGTAGAAAAAATAAAAATAGGGAAATAAGAAGAAAAATAATTCTAAATCTCTTTTGAAGAAGTTTATCTCCACACACTTGGCTGAAAATAATAGTGCCCAATTAGACTAAAATAAGTATAACTATTTTTTATTTGATTTTATAGCTTCACAAGATAAATCCAAAGGTAAAATTTTCAAAAACTTCAGAAATGACTATATTAATTATTACGTTGAGGGGGAAGAGACCAACAAGCAACTTACACTGTTTTATGTTTTGTTTCATTTTGTTTTGCTAATGAATATTTTAAACTGATGAAGCACCCATTGTTTTAAAAATTCTGGCAGTATACTTAGTGAAAGTAAGACAGTACTTAACTGCCTAATTTCGTATCTTGTAATCATACATATCAAATTGTTTTCTAATGGCATTGAATATAAAATAGCTAGCACTTTGTTAGAATATTTAAACAATTAAAATATTCTAACCAAAGAAACTCTTTAAATCATTGCATAATTATCAAAAGAAAATAATGATACATTTCTGTTTGAAATGAGGTTGCCTCAAGAGGCTGACATAGACTACGATGAAAAAAATGTTTTCTCATTTCTGAAGTAAGCCATGTTTTGTAGGCAATCCTCTTTAATTAATTACAATCTATTTTAATATGCCTATCTTTTAAAAATGCCAATCCTTATCTTCTTAAAGTTTATTAGAAGTTTTGTTCTAGGTATTCAAATACTTTTACATACAAATTATATGGGAGGGAAAAATCAGCAGATTTCTGTGGAGACCTGAAAATATGTAACTAGTTCATTATTTGAATGAGTAAATGTAAAATAAAACAAAATCCCATTCCTATTCAGAGTTAATAAAATTTTATCACAATGTAACATAAATATGTTGAAATAAAACTAAAGCTATACTTGCTTTATCTGTACTTTGACATGTAAAATTATATAAAGTAATATTTGAAATTTGTATCAGTGTTTCATAGTTTGCCCACACACACACACAGACACACACACACACACACACACACACACGTATGTATCTCCATCCCATTCTATTACAGCTAGATAGTACCTTCTCTAATGTGTAATATATGCCTAGATGAGAGTTATGATCGCGATTTTACAGATGAAGAAAGAGGTATCAACAGTTTCCCAGATCATACAGACTTAGTCTTATAATCAAATGGAATTCTCTGAAAATGCTTACAGTTGTTTTCTTTTGATTATTATTGAATTTTCACATTTTACTTAACAGTACAATCAATTAAATGTTTGAAACATATTTTTATAAAAAGGACAATTCAGTTTTCTCTCTTAATTACATTAAGTCAATATAACAAACATTTGTCTAAAATATATGCATATCTAAATTATTGGTTAAAAAGTACTTAGCCATATTTTCCAACAAATGAGATTTTTTTAAAACTGAGATTTTGATTGATGATCATTTAATAAGTATTTTTCAAGAAATGACCATAGCCTGACACTGAGCAGAATGGCATGTCAAATCCATTATATCTCTGTATTTTCCCAATGACCAACTTTCCTGAACAAAGCATAAGGTTAGTATTTTGTAGAACTTGGACCCATTTATTTGTAATGTATGTAAATACTTAAAAAATATTAAAAAATTTTATAAATAGGATATCAACTTAATATAGATGAATTCTTAGTAGGCATAGTTTAACAGTGATTTGGTTTCATGAAAAAGATGTATTTACTGTTTCTAATTGTTTTATCCACAAAAGTTCTTATAAATCTAATTTGACACTTTCCCTTTTTCTATTTCTTCTGTCTAAAAAGAATAACTTCAATTTTTACCTTAATCAAAACTATTAAGCTCTATGAGAGCAGAGACAATGTCCCTAGCCTTTTTTACTATATGTTCTATTTCCCTCTTAGCCCCTTTCTTTTATATTCTGGTATTACACTTTATAAGTGTATATTTTATTCCATATTTTTCTTATCTAATACTTGCATTCAGTTTCCTTATCTACTTTATTATATAAATATGTTTACAAGTCGATATATTGGCTTTTAGTTTTGTGTAGTTCAGTTAGTTTTGGTTAACTCTTCTTCTCAAACTTATATCATCTTTCTTCTTTTTTTATAGCCTGTTATATAATATATTACTTTTTCGTCCATTGCCTATGGGGTTTTGTTTTTTGTTTTTTGGGTTTTTTTTTTTTTTGTCTTTTTTTTTTTCTTCCTTTCTTTTGCCTTTGATTCTTCATCTTTTGGTCCAACATGTGCCTTCAGTTCCCCATTGACCTAACATTTCCTAGGAATAACTAATTCCTCCTACCCTGATATATTCCTGTAACATCTATACTTTTGAAAACTAACCCTCTTTTTAAAATCTATCTCCATGTGTCCTTTGTTAGTCTTTATGATTCATTTTTCTGGTTCTTCTAGTTCTCATCCCTTGCTGCTGTTGTTCATTTTTTGGTTTTGGTGGTGGTGGTTTTATTCCTTCTTGTAAAACTATAAAACTAGATACATCCCCAGAGCCCATCCTTAGCCTTATTTTGGCTTTTCAGCATTTTAGCCTCAGTAAAGTTCGCATTTGTATAGACGTTTCAGCAGATCTTTGCCTCTAGCCATAATCTTCCTGGGATGCAAATGCTCAATTCCAAGAGAATGGTATCCTATCATCTTAAATGGAGATGCTCAAATCAGCCATCACTATATCCTTGCTCAATTCCAAAGTACTTTCTCCTAAATGTTGTATACTATATCTTCCCATTCTGCTTCATACAAACAATATCTGAAGTATTTAAAGAAATGGATAAAGTCCTATGAAGCATCATAAATAAAACATGTTGTTTTGGGCTTTAATCATGCTGTGGTACACTCAGATAAGATGTCCACAGATGATTAAAAAGGTTAAACATTTTGCTCTTATTCAAAAAGAGGTCCTGACTTCCTTATGAAAGTACTTAATTGCTTACTAATGACTTAAAGATTTATATGAAAGCTAATATAAAACATTTCTTTAAAAATCATGGAAGAAAATTAATATAAGTGCAAATTTTGCATAACTCCAGTACTATATATGTACAGCCTCAAGAGTGACACAACATTTAAACATTTTTTTGTGAGGAATTAATTAGGCACATTAATTCAGAAATATATACAGTTATATATCTTTTGGAATTATTTATCTTGGCTTTTCAACTTCTGATTCAGATAAAAGGGGTCCATTTATGTTACTTTTTAATTGTTGAAATATTTTAGTTATATATTTTTATTAAAACATTTAATGTCTTAAAATATTTCTTTTATTTTTCTCATATAGTTAGCATTTTTAATAATGAACATAAATATAGTGTTACTATAAATATAATGTGCTTTTCATTTTATGCTTGTGTGAAGCTTACCTTACATTATATTATACATGCCCATTGTTATTCTTAATCCAATACATATCTCCTTAAGTACTTGGAAGTTGGTGAGGACCCTACATATTCAGGAAAGAGGTAAAATGTGATGTATCTTGAAGTCTTTAAGCAACTAAAAGGGAGACAAACTCAGAAGCCATTTTTATAAGTTCTTTGCACTGACAACAAAATAAAGATAAGTCACTTTAAGATGCTAGCTGTAGCATTATGCTCCGATGGGTGAAAATGAAAATGAGGTTTGATGTAATAAAATGTTATATGACTTGTTTCCCCTCTTTTAATGGTTGTTTTGACTATGAGGACCCATCCTCTTTGGTCTCTAAATCATTAGTCATCCCCATGTACTGAAAAAAAATTCAACTTGCAGGGTGAGAACAAAGTAAAATGGCAAGGTTAGTTCATCATGAGATGTGGCCATTAAATAAGGTCAGAATTGTAAATGTAGAAAGATAGCAAGTTATGTAAATAGCTGCATCAAATTAGGAGGCACTTTAACAGCCCATACAAAATTAATATCACCGGATACTTGCATGCAATGAACTTTTAGGACACTGGTTTTTCTTGAATATTCAGTGTTGCTGTTGGTTTAGATATTTTCATAAATGTTGAAGTTATTTTTGTTTTCTTCTTATAGTATGCTGCATTTCCCAAATATAGGTTTGTGCCAAGACTTTAGTATAATCATCTGGTAATAATATGTATTTGAGGCTTTTAAAAATAGCATTTCCCATATATATCATCAAATTTCCTGACCTTCCTCTTTCATGGAATTAATCATGCCATCTGTGCTCACATTGTATTTAATCATACTTCTAGTATAACATTTATCAGATCACACTATATTAGAGCTAGTTGTGTATCTCTTTGTCTTTTTCCCCAAACCCTGGGCCCATGAGAGTAGAGACATCTCATTCATCTCTATATCCCAGCATCTGGCTTCATGTCTGACACATACTAGACATTCAGTGGGATAGTATCTGTATTGTTTTGATAAGCAATCAAGTAAATGAATGGAAGTACCTTTTTTTTTTTAATTTAAAAAATCACCAGTTATGTATCACTATGAAGCTTAAGTTATTTTTAAAAAGTAGCAAAGGATTGTGAGTTTAAAAAAATATTAGAAGACTAACAGAATTCGAGTTCAAATTCCTATTCAATAGAAATATAAATAGGCTGGAGCATGCACTTTAGCATTTTCTTGATCCAGTGTTAAAGCAATGTCTAAGTAGTCCCTCTCTCTTCTGACTCTTAATTAAGAGTCTTCCTGTGGGTGTCAGCCCTATCTGTTTCTCCCATATCTGGAAATTCAAGTAGGTTGTGACTGTGGATTAAGGAGACTTTCTGATATCAGTCTGTGGGTTGGGTAAAAATGGAGAAATAATAAAAAGTCAAAGAAATGAGCAAAGGGTAAAAAAGAAGAGAGGGAAGCAAACCAAGAAACAGACTCTTTAAAAAATTTTTTAGGGGTACACATGGATGGCTCAGTTGGTTAAGTGTCTGACTTTGGCTCAGGTCATGATCTCAGGGTTCTTGGTTTTGAGCCCCATATCAGGTTCTGTGCTGGCAGCTCAGAGCCTGGAGCCTGTTTCAGATTCTGTGTCTCCATCTCTCTCTGACCCTCCCCCACTCATGCTCTGTCCCTCTCTGTCTCAAAAATAAACAAAAACTATAAAAAATAAAAAAAATTAATCTTTGTGTTTTTTAGAGACAGATAGAGCACAAGCAGAGGAGGGGCAGAGAGACCCAGTGGCAGAATCTGAAGCAGGCTGCAGGCTCTGAGCTGTCAGCAGAGAGCCTGATGCGGGTCTTGAAACCATGAACCGTGATATGACTTGAGCCAAAGTCTTACACTTAACCGACTGAGCCGTCCAGGTGCCCAAACAGACTCCAAACTATAGAGAACAAACTGATGGTTACCAGAGGGGAGGAAGGTAGGGAGATTGGTGAAATAGGTGATGGGGATTAGAGGGTGCATTTGCTGTGATGAGCAGTGGGTGCTGTATGGATGCGTTGAATCACTCTGTTGTACACCTGAAACAAATATTACACTGTATGTTAACTGACTGCAACTTAAATAAAAACTTATAAAACAAACAAACAATGTGGTCACTGCAAGTTGAGCCTTGGTATTTTAACTCAAAATCACTTTCAAATTACATATTAAGAATGTAATTTGGTGATTGCTTTATTTTTATTTTTTTGCTAAAGAAAATTGTGTTTCTGTTTTCTTCCCAGTTATGATCCTATGACAGAAAAATCCCACACTTGCAGTATAATAGCAGTTTTATACTCCAACCACTTAGCTTTGACTGTCATTAATATAGTCACACATTTGCTTATTGTTTTATACTGTATTCCACAAGGGCATATACTTTTATTTTTAAGCACTGTTATGTGTCCCTACAGATCTGACTGTTTGATTTAAATTTGCCAGAAAACTTGTACAAGAGAGATTGGAAATATTTTTTAGTGTTTGTCACAAATCAGAATTGAGGGTTATAGTCTATGAACATCTTTAATTGCATAATATTATGTTTTCATTTTGAAATTAAACATGAGTCTCATTTTATATAATGGCTTTAAAGTGGAAATGAGAATGTATGTATGTATGCATGCATGCATATATGTATAGATAATATAGTTCATTGACAATGCCTGATTATTTTTATACATTTTTTTGTCCTTGTAACCCAAACTGGGACAATACTGGAAAGAAGTCAGCATGTAATTAGTTTGGATATATGAAAAACAGATTGCACTGTTTCACATGCTGTGAACTGTGAGTGATCCACAATGCTGTAAAAGATAGAAAGCATCAACAGTTTTCCCCCCTTAAATCTCAACATTGTTGACTTTTCACACATCACTGCTTAAAGAACTGAAAAACACAGAGGTTCTACTGATATGATGACTATTGACTGAAATGGCTGCACTGGTTAACATTTATTGGCTTATGGCTTACTTCTTCAAAGAGTCTTTTATTCTTAAAATCAATTTTGATCTTATTTGGAGCTTGTGTGCTAGAAAGGGGAAAAAAGGGAAAATGGTGAGGAAGGAGGAAATGATGAATTATTTTTCTCATTAATTTGGGACTTCAGAAGATCTAAAGACTCACAAGGATCCTTCCTATTGGATAGTCTCTTTGATTATAGTTAAGAAAAACATTGTAGTCATTTACATAATTCCAGCTGTTATCACAGCCATCAGTTATCACTATGTAACTTTGTTTTATGCAGTTTTACCCTTATAGCATTTTTAGTTCTTATCCTGCTATTTCACTCTGTGGATCTTTGGTAGAATCAAGCCAGAGTCATGTTAAGTTGGAAGATTTGGTGATTATGACCCTTCTAGTTTTAATATCTTATACTTTTCTCTTAAAATTAGATGTTCCATTAATATGAATTTAATCAACCTTTAAGCATAAAAAAACTAATAAATATATACATGTACCCTACATTTCATTTATTCTAAAACACTTGTTCACCCTTTTCATGTTTTAACATCTTTAAAATCATGATGCATCTTAAAATCCATGGACTCTTACACTTGTCATCAGTCAGGCAGTAGTAATGGCATAGTTGTCCTTGCATGTGCATGTACAAGCCTCATCCAAGTTATTCATGTTTTTTTTCTCTTCACTTGAGTTATGTTCATTGTTAAAATGATAAGAGTGGAGTTTAGTAGCCATTAAAATGTCTTCAACTATTGCCCTATTACGTGATATTAAAGTGAAATTATGAGTATTGTGTTCCCAAAAGTCATGACAAAAAGGTATACATTCGATATTTGTGGGACAAATGTTCACTACTGGAAGAATTAATATACTTTCTTTTCTCAAAGCTATAACCAAGAACTGTATAATACCTAACAAAACAAGATACAGTTAATTGAAATACATTGTTGCTGAAATGTCTATAATATAATTTTATGTCATTTCCATATAATATAAATGAAGGCAGTAGACATTGGCACATCCTCTGAACTAATGAAAGGAATTTCAATGTAGAGCTGGTATTCACCACCCATATATCATATATAACTATTGCTAGGTCATTTTATAATAGTGTATATAGTATGAATTTTTGTCACTGCTACTTCATAAAGGAAGCATGCATCTTACAATTAAATACAACATAGAAACGGTAGAATATGTAAAATGCACTTTATTTGAATTAATTCTTTATTGAAACATTAGGTTGAAAGACCATTATAACTCAGTGTAGTATCCACTCAATCTTAATACTGGTATAAAATTCTTTAGCCAAACACTTGGGGGTGATTTTTAGTTTCGTACTTTATATTGTATTCCTGTATAAGTAAGTGATGTCATTCATCACCTTTGTTTCATTTTCTGATCAGCAGTTTCACCAAATTTGTCAAACAATTTTCCAAGCTGGCACGATCTATTTAACTTTTTCTAGTTATTCTTTAGTCAAAGACAACATAAAGTAGAAAAAAGCAAAAGAATAAAATGATAAACCACAAAATATAATATCTTTCAAAACAATCAAATTCAGTATTCACTTTTATGTCAGCACTTGGTTTGGCTACAGTGATAGAAAGCAGTACATAGCAGATGTTAAACCAGATAGAAACTGATTTTTGTCACAGATATTTTTTGCAGAGGTAGGTGGTCCAGGGCTAATGTGGTATTCCTGACTATCACAGAACCAGGCTCCTTCTATCCAGTTGGTAGGGTTTAAATCATCTTCTCTGTCTGCAAAGTCAAATCATGGCCTCAGGTGCCTCCACATCCAATATCACACCTTTTTCTGGCCACTAGGAAAGAGGACAGGAAAGGATAAAGTCATACGCTCTCCAAAGTTCCTGAATTGTCTTTTTCTTTTCCTGCACCTCCAATCCTCAGACCAAAATTTAGTCCTCTGTATGCCCCTAGCTATGAAGGAGGCTGGGAAATGGGGGTCCTTATTTTGAGCAGCCATCTAAAAAGTAGAGATACTTTTGTAGCCTAAGGAGGCAACTGGCTGGGGAATTGCCAGCAGCCTTTGCCTCGTCCTTCTACCAATCATAGATATTTTGGCCACCAGGAAGGAGAGCAATGGCATATTATACTCTTGAAAGAGAGATTTTTTATAGGGAAACCACCTTGACAATAAACTATGAAAAAAGCATTAAAAAAGAAAAAGAGAGACTTTTTTTCCTTATTTCACTTAAAATGTTGGAGATAAATATAATATTCATTTATCACCAGGGCTTAGTTATTTCTTACATGTCTTTATGTCCATTTCATGTAATAAATATTTATTGATTTATTATGAATTTTGTGCTTGGTACTTAAAGTACCACTTCTTGGAACAGGATTACCATTCAGATGGAATATGGTGGTCCTCATGGAGTTGTGCGTTGCAGTGGCCCTGGCACTTTGAAAAAGCCAACCTATACTTAACTGACTTTTAACTGGTTTCATCAAACTCTAATTTTGGTACAAATAATATAAATTAACTGCTTGCTAAGCTGTCTCTATGGAAAAGTCTTATTTTGTTTTCATATCTTAGAATAAACCAACCATAGAAGTGTCTTGCTCCACTTTGGAGCAATAAATTTTAATTTACTCCTTTGCTGTTGTCTTTTATTCTTCGATACGTAGGGTAGGAATCCAAGTGCTTTTCCTTGTTTGAATACTATGTAGTAAGTAGACAATTTTTCTTATAGATGAAAGTAGAGAAAATGTCAGCATTTAAAAGTTCATACTGTCACTGTTGACCTATGTACTGGCCCTGTGTTAATGAATGAAGTGGCAGGTGTTTAACTGCATGTTGTTAATTAGCGTATGAATAATTGCTTTTAAAAAGATCATTTTTAAGTATTTAATCTTTAATCTAGAGTAATCTACTTCTTCTGCCAAAGAGATAGCGGAGTTAAGTGGTTGATCAAAACAATTATTATTGCAAAGTTCAATATGTAAAATACACTACTTTGAAATCTAAAAGCAAGGTAGTGAAAGTAGTACTTCTTTTGATTAAGGTTTTATTTTCACCCATGCTACTTTGCAAAATAAGACCAAATAAATTAAGGTATTATATGCAATTTTTGGTAGTTTCTTAAGTACTAAGGAATAGGGTTTTCTAATCTTTTGTTGGTAGTTTTGTCACTATAATGATTAAACTTATTTGAGCACTCATTTCCTTCTATCTTCACATCATATCATTTTGAGAGAAGGAACAGTAAAACATTCACTTTCAGTGGAACATAGAAGACCCATATTATATAGCTCTTTGTACTTTCCTCAATCTCCTATGACCCAGGTTATATAAAAAAATTTTTTAGGCAATTTTAACTATGTAGTCTAAACAAGGTTTTGTAGTATTCTACTGTAATAGAATTTTGATGTTAGCTATGTTTTCTGATTGTCCCAAATTATAGGATAAATTGTCTCAAGTCTACTTGCCACTGTTATATTTAACACAGGAAAATGAGAAAAAAAGGTTATTAAAATTTTAATTTTAGTCTCAGTTATTAAAATGACTTCTTGTGGGACTATGTCTTATTTTTTCAATTTTCCAGAAATTCTTATTATAGTTACATGTATGTCATTTTCTCTTCTTCAGTGATTATTTGTCTAAGTAAAGAATTGAATTTTCCCTGTAATTTTCACATAAATGCATATTTTTGTCTGTATTTCAGCATGTATTAAGGTGAAAATAAATAAATGTTAAAATGAACTCAAAGCAAGTACAGCATTATTAAGAATTTCCTAAAATACTCTTCATGCCTCCTCAAAGTGCATCCAAAAGGCAGGAGCAGGTGAACCTGAGGGAGACAGAAGGTGCTAACAAATTTACTGAAAGCAAATGCTGTAAATACCTTTGGGTTATGCCTACTTTATGTAATTGCCCTCAGTTTTCCTCGAAGTTAATTCACCACCATCACAACAGCAACAATGAAAAAAATTGCAACTTCATGTTGGTTTTTAAGACAAAGAACACCTTATAATTCAATGCCTACAGCAGCATGCAGTATTTTATAATGTATGCAGTTATGAAAGGTATCAGATATTCTTAATTCTATTTGCTATTTTAGGAATTTCAGAGGATATGTTCCCTGGATATTATGATTCAGAGTAATAAAGTTGTGTAGATGTTAAGCCTTCCTCCCCCTTCCCACAAAATAAAAATCTGTGACTATATTTTGTACAGCTTTTCAGATATTTTATCGTTTTTCATGTTTCTATAAAAATACATCATTTTTATATCCTAGACTTAAATTTTGGTTCCTTTTTGTCACATTGTTAGTTACATTTATGTAAACCAACATATTACATTACTTAGCAAGAAAAACAATCTGAGTTATTACATAGTTATTAGAAGAATAATGTTAACTAACATAGATTTAAAAATATAACAGACTTTTTAAAAGAAATTTTTGTGTGGCAACTAAAAATGTGGAAGCATTTTAAGTCTGTCACCCCTTAGGAAACAAATTTATCTGAACTGTGTACTGTAAATTAGGAATGGGCTGCTAGAGCCACTGGTGGTATAATTTGAAATTATTAATTATATAATTTTCTCATTTATTGAATAAACAATACTAAGAGCAGTGATTTTTTACCCTCAAAGAAATATTCTCACTTTTCTAAAGTACTTTGGTGGTGGTTGTTTAACAATGTCATCATAATGAGCGGCCTTCAATTAGGCCATTAGCTTATTACAGTAGTTAAGCTTGGTTACTGAATGCAGTGCTGTGTGTTTTTGATAAATCGGTGTGCCCCAGTGTCATGATGATACAGTGACATGTTGACAGATGCCATCAGATATGTGCATGAGAGAGAAGTCCGTTTAATGTGCAAGATACAATATACTGTATAGGTCCTACACTCATGTTGGGTGCATGTTGGTCATTGCATACAATAGATGCTATAGCAATCATTCTCCCTATTTGGGACTCATTTGCATGGCCTGCCTGTGCATGGGAAGGAATTGAAAACATATGAAAAAAAAAAAAGATCCATGAAAGTCCAGTTAGGAACTCTGAGATCTTTTTTGCCATTCACATAGCATATAGTCAGAAACCAGAATCTTCGGAACCAAAGAGAGAAATAAGAGCAACTTAAAAACTACTGTCTTAAAGGCAAATCAAACTTTCCCAAATCCTAACCATGTTCTTCAGATGTTTTCATGATACCAGTACCTTCCATATGCCGAAATAAGCAATCTTTACCACGAGGTTGGGGAGTTCATGGTCAACTTCCCTGTTTACTATTTCCCTGGAAGGATGAATGTGTAATCCTGCTTATACTCCACCTCTAAGTGATAGAATTGATTTTCATGTTTTTGAGAGAACCAGCTAAGGAATCTTGGCAACTTCCTTGAATATGTTTGTTCTGGACTTTGAGTCTACCAGGGGTTACTCACTGATAAGTTCCCTACTTTTGAGACTCAAAGTTAGATACCCAATAAAGTATTTATTTAGAACAGCATTTTACCACTAAGAATAAAAACTTGTCATTTCTTTTATCTTGTTTTTACTACTTTATCCACAGATACTAGCTCTCTACCCTTCACCATCTGATAATGTGACTGTTTGGAGAGAGCTAGGCTTTGTAGCTCTGTAACATTTATCTTTGTTTAGTAAAGAAATGGACCCCTGTTTTCATATGTATAGAGAAGTTGTAAGAGAGATAAACATTTGGACACATATTAATGACATTTATTGTGTTCAAATATTTCTTTATGCAGTTTCAAGTGATGGATTGATTTTCCTCATGATTTTAGTGGATTTTTAAGTTCTACACTCTTTTCAAATTTTCACAGTGTTATTAAACTATTTACCTGATGTATTATTTTCTTTCTGTTTTATAGAGATGATGCTCATTGAATTAAAGTAATGAAATAATACCTTAGACCAATATAATTAATAATTTTGATATTACCACTAAATTTTGTATTCCCTAAGTATGCCTTCTTATTATGATGGTAAAGTCTTAGAGTTGATGTTTAGAGCTGAGTTCCATAGAATTAAAATGGTATATGGTAGATATGTTTTCAGGGTCATAATTTGACCTTGGATTCTATATGTGGTTGAAAATAAGTATGTGTCCAAATGTTTAAAAATAAACTATTTAAAAAAACAAAAATAAATAAAAATAAACTATTTTAACAAAACATACATACAGTTTTTTAAAGCCAAAAGAATACCGTATATGGGGCGCCTGGGTGGTTTAGTCGGTTAAGCGTCCGACTTTCGCTTAGGTCATGATCTCACGGTTTGTGAGTTCGAGCCCCGCGTCGGTCTGTGTGCTGACAGCTAGCTCAGAGCCTGGAGCCTGTTTCAGAGTCTGTGTCTCCCTCTCTCTCTGACCCTCCCCTGCTCACGCTGTCTCTCTCTCTCCCTCCTAGAAACGAATAAAACATAAAAAAAAGAATACCGCATAATCTAAGAATAAATAAATATATTACGTGAAAATGTAATATCCCTGATTCTGAGTTATAAGAAGAATTAAATTACATTTGCAGCCTTAAAATAAAGTTTTACCTCCCCCCCTCCCCCGTAGGCTCTACACCCAACATGGGGCTTAAACATGAACTCTAGATCAAGAGTACCATACTCTACCAACTGAGTCAGCCAGGCTTCCTTAGTTTTACCTCTAAAGAATCCTGTATATGCAATTCTTTGATGCCAAAAATCTCAGCAATACGGGTGCTTAGGAGTGGCAGAACAATGTAATTCCTAAATTTCCTCGAAGATATCCACATTAGGGGTGCCTGGGTGGCTCAGCTGTTGGAGCAGCAGAGTCTTGTTCAGCTCAGGTCATGATGTTATGGTGGTGAGATCGATTTTCATTTTGGACACCACGCTAAGTGTGGAGCCTGCTTGGGATTCTCTCTCTCCCTCTCTCTCTGACACTCCCCCATTTGGTCACTTTTTTTCTCTCTCAAAAATTAAATAAAAATTAAAATTAAAAAGATATCAATATTAAAGTCATATTGTGGTTTGTATTTCTGTTTTACTGACATTTTATGTTGCATTGTATTTGGATTGATTATCTATTTTTATTTATTTAGAGAGAGTGTGTGTATGTGTATGTGTACACCAATGCATTCAGGGAAGGGGTAGAAAGAGAGGGAGAGAGAATCCCAAGTAGGCTCCATGCTGTCAGTGAGAGATGTGAGATCATGACCTTACCAAAATCAATAGTCGGATGCTTAACTGACTAACCCACACAGGTGCTCTGATTATCAAAAATTTTATGTACTAAAACTTTCTTGACTATTCTTTATGAAATTATTGAAATGATAGACAAGGAAAAACTAGTTTCGTTTTGTTTTTCAATTATGAAGAATCCTACTATCAGTGTTACCTTTGTGAAAGGGACAAAATAAAAATAATACACATTCAGTTGTCTGGAAAATTAATATTTCTATTGTCTTAAAATACTTGTTCCTTTTTTTTTTTAGTGAGAGAGAGAGAGAGAGAAAGAGAAGAAAGAGAGAGAGAACATGTGTCCAGGGCAGAAGGAGAGGGAGAGAGAGAATCCCATCCAGTTGATGCAGAACCCAGTGCAGGCCTTGATCTCACAATTGAGAGATCATGACCTAAGCTGAAATCAAGACTCAGATGCTTAACTGACTGAGCCAACCAGGTGCTCCTACTTACTTCTCTTATGTGAAACACAGAAATGCTAAGTATATTCTTAAAGCCCAAAGTTAGTGTTTCTGTCACATTTCTCATAGAGTTCCTTCCTCATAAAATCCAAAGACACAGACTGGAAATGAATATTCTTTTTCTTAAAAAATGTATGAAATTTTATTGGTGTGCTACATTGGAATAATAAACAAGAAAGATGTAATCAGGCCGTCAATAACCTTACACATAGAGAAAACTATAAAAAGTAGGATCTTGAACTGAGGAGAACTATCCTACAATCAAATGCTAAGAGTCTCTGGCCATTTATAAACTTCTGGAGAAGATAAGCCCTGTAATCCATAAACCAAACTATAATCTGGCAAATCAAAAGTAACATCCAGAAAAACCCACCATTCTAATTTGGCAATACCCAGTTTGATGTAATAGTGGTAATTTGTGGAATATTTAAAGCTTAATTAGGTTTTTAGTTACATAAGTGAAATATTATTCTTTTTACTGAATCATTGCTAAGAATATGTTTCATAAAGACATGTGCATATGCCCTCCTAGACTATAATTTACATTTTTAATATTTGTAATTTGCAATTAATGCTATCACTTGCCTTTTATTTGGGAAAGCATACCGAATCAGTACTCTTAAAATTTGAAGAGAAAAAAAATCCATATTTTGTAATGTTCTTCCTAGAGTATATTATCCTGTGATGTATTTTACTATCTGCCAAAACTGCTCTCTTTTATAGCAGAAGATAAATTGTTCTTTATCTCTGAGCAGTGCCTTTTTGCCATAGCCAGTGGGATTCAATACCACTGATTCTTTTTACAATCTTGGTTTAGAAAATTAAAGAAACTCAAGTAGCACTGCTGCAATCCATTCATGGCTAATACATCTTGTCTCGCATGACTGAGGACAAGTGCCCTCCAGATTAAATTTTGCTGCTCAGCACCCTGCATTTTCATAAAATATAGTCCTTACATAGCTCCATGAATATCCCAAGCATGTGGTTTAATTTAAACCAACATGCTTGAGTCACCCACTTAAATAAAATGTTTGTAATGTTCCAAAACTATTTTATAAATGCAGCTCCTTAAAATGAAGCAAGCAAACACTGTAATTTCAAATGAGATAAAACAATATACTCAGTGATAAGCAGAAGATCTTCAGGGAGGATTACCTGAGTTATCTTAGGGACTAGTAGACATTTGTGTCTGAATATTGATTTTTGAAAGAGGAAAAGGGCACTGCCAGCTGGGCCACATGTTACTTGAAGTGCTGGACCAGCCCACCCTGGTTCCCTGTCTCTATGGCCAAAGCAGCAGAACAACAATTGATGTGGATGGCCCAGCCAGCAGTTACCCTTTCCTGCAATGCTCTGTGTAGACTGCATGCTGTCCCCTTTTCGATCACAGGTTAAATGTCTTTGATATGCTTTTTGATAAAGTTTGTTCATAATATGATTTATCATATGTGTGAGTTTGATAAGGATAAATAAGAAAAAATGGAATTTGAGAATGTACAAAGAGAGTTCCCACTAGGGAACTATTTACTGTGATACATACACATACCATGTGGATGGATTTTATTATAAAGAAACATATCCTGAAGTCTAAGGAAGCACTTTAGACATTTATGTGCTCATTAAAACCACTTGAAATAAGCATCTGATGCTGCAAGTTTCTCGTGTGTGTGTGTGTGTGCGCGCGCACGTGCACGTGTGTGTTTCCTGGTCTCAACTTAATCCATCAGATGATGCCTCATAATGATAAAAATAACTTTACTTTAGGAATTATTCATAGAATTTTTGACCATATAGTAGCAATGACAGGATCAAAATGAACCTAATATTTTAAGTCTGTACTGATGTGTGTGCACAATAATAATATTTTATGAATCAGTGGAGGACAGTGTGATATCCATTAGGAGAATACTAGTAAAATATTGTGCATTTAGGGACATATTATGCATGTTGGGGAGCTTTAGGGAATCACATTAAGTCATCTGTATGCATAGGAGTTCATAGTACTCAGACATCGTGTAAACTTTTACTCTAGATAAGACTTTCACAAACATGGAAAAAATATAAAATTAAGTGAGCCCTTGTTTACACATAGTGGAGAGTATCAAAAGCCATCAAAATGACATAAAAATAGGTAGCGGAATCTGTAGAACAGAAAGACTAAAAAATAATTTAATGAGTTGAAGTGTTTGAATTATTGGCTAGCATGTGTTCTCATATATCAATATTTTATTTTATATCTTTGAAATGTTTATTTATTGAGAACGAATGTGAATGCGCTCCTACATGCATATGAGTAGGATAGGGGCACAGAGAAAGAGGGGGAGAGTGAGAATCCAAAGTAGGCTCCACATGGTCAGCACAGAGCCCGACTTGGAGCTTGATCTCACAAACTTTGAGGTCATGATTTGAGCCAAAATCAAGAGTAGGATGCTCAACTGACTGAGCCACCCACATGCCCCATATATCAATATTTTTAATGGATTATCATGAGAATATAAAACAATAATTCAGTAGTTACATTCCACATCATGGGTGTGGCAGGTAATTTATTTCCAAAGAACAATTAAGTGTCTAGGTATTTTCATCATGCATCACTATTAATTAGCTATTTGTTTACATTAACAGACATATGCTTTTTTGCCTTTATATAAAATTTAACCAAAATGTTAATTTTATAGACATAACTTTGATTATGTTATACTAACATAATAGAAAACAAAATTAAATTGAATGTTTAGAAAAACTATTTTTGTTGGCAAGAAATAAAAACGTGATTATCTGCATTATGGATTAACAAAATGACTTTTCCAAATTTAATGGAATAATAAATATCTGAATAAATATTCAGATATATGAAGCCATGTTTCTATTCAAGTTGCTCAGTTAAAGGTAATTCATTGGTAATTATCAGAAAACATTTTTATATATTTAGCATTTATCAAGTCATTTCATGTAAATTATATCTTAGACTCTCAAGGAAACCTGCAGTTTTACATTTACCCATTACAGTTATTACGTTAGCTATTTTCTGTATAAACACACACACACAACACACACACACACACACACACACACCCTATAAACATACAGAGCTGAGGATTAGAAGACCTAAATGAACTTTCCCAAAAAATACACATGATATTTTGTACAGTGGCAACATGCATCCATTTATTCTGACTCTACTCATTAATTTGTACTTAACATAGCTACATTTGATCAATGGAATTCAAATTTCCGATTCATGTGTAATTTATATTGGCAATGTACCAGCGTTTGTCTTTATTAATAGCATATTTAAGCATTTTAAAAAAATTTATGGAGACAAAAATTCTAAGGCAATGGCTTCTTAATGCTACAAATGAAAGAAATAAAGGGAAATGAGGAGAAGAAAAGAGAAAAAGAGAAAAATGAAAAGACCTACTTTGTACACTTCACCATCTGATAGTGAAGACACAGATAAGGTCTTTAGATGAGACAGACCTTCCTTTGAATTCTTTTTCTACTCTTTAAAAACTATATACTTTTTTAGCAAATGATTTGAGGATTATAGTTTTGTATCATGAACAACATAATGCCAGTTCTTATTATATGTCTCTGATTATTATACTTATCTGCTTGAATGAAGAAAAATGTGTAAAACATTAAAAATATTATTCCTTAAGCAATGTAACCTCTACCTTCTTATGCCGGTTATAGTGTACAATTTCAATAATCCAACCATTGAACAAACACCATTTCTGTGAGACCTGCTTTGCACCACCATAAGACTAGTTGCTCAGGATCGAAAGATGATTAAACTGCACCTAAGCATTATAGAGTCATTGTCAAGAATGACTTATAAGGAATTATAAGGCAACACTAGTTTGGAAGTCGAGAACGAGGTACATACAGACCGCAGAATGGGGACGCCAACAAGACTTTAAAAATCAGATCCCTGAGTTGAGCCTTAAAAAATAAATTGGAGTTTTCTAGATCCTGAGGGGACAGTTGAGAGCTTACTGTGAGTAACCAGAAAGAGGTGGGAAATAGTGTGAAATTTTAAGCACATCTGTGGTAGTTTATAGTAAATGGAGTGTAAAGAACAGAAAAAGGAAGAGTTGCTACATTGTGCTGCTTTTGGAAGAGAACATTACAAAAATGAGCACATAGTCAAAAACACAAATTACATACTTAAAAGGATGATACAGTAATAGATTCTACAATGTGGTAAAAAGTACAATTTATCATTTGAATAGAGAAGCTATTTTCCTGGAGCTAAAAAATGAGATAGTGGGCATCGAACTGGATGTTGGCAAACTATTGAAAGTGAATTGTCCAATGTGTTATATTTATAAAATAACATATTTTCATGTCAGGCTATGAAGAAGGGACTCAGTGCCTAATGAACACACATTTATGGATCTAAGAGCAGACACCAAAGAAAGAGTAGTGTTAAGAATTAATTTCTTTGTTTTGTTTTGAATTGCTATCCAGAGCTGGCATTAAGGCATTCAAAATTGAAGTGCCAGTTTTGACTTCCTGGCCTAACTATTGTTTAAATAAAGTCAAAATAATCATTTAATTCTTATTAGAAGAGTAATGTAGAACTCAGAAAGTTGTTTATAAATCCAAATTTCATATCACTATGGCATAGCAGGGTGACAGTTGAAATTAACATGCCAACAGTTGTTCCCTAAGCTTTTTGTGTAACATGTGCAAATAATGTAAATTTTCAAACATTTGCTAATATGAGTAGTAATAATGGTGTAGGATGCTTGTTTAAGCAGAAGGCTACAAACACTATCTGAGATGTTCAATAAAAATCAATTCCATTGACGTTAAATAAAAGTCACTGAAGAAATTCATTTTTAGAAGTACAGACAGTAAAAGGAAGAATATGATTAATTTTTACTTCAATTAATGAACTATTGCCAAGAACTAATGCCAGTCCCATAAGGGAAGTAACAAGAAGCTAAAGTATTAAATATAAAGGATGTGAAAATTTAAAAGGATATTTGCCATTGATAGTCATATTGAAAGAGAAATTTATGTGCATAGTTACTGAGAAAAATCCCAACTTTCTTGATCTTTGAAGTTCATAATTTACTGATAAAACTGAACCTTTTGAAAGGTTCATCTTTCTAAAATAGTTTGACTTTGAAACATAATTATGCCATTTTCAAGCACAGATACAGCTAGGGAATGGCATAGGGCAGCTAGTGCAAGTCTCTTCCTATTCATGTCATGAGAGTGAAGAGATCAGCATTTAACATCAATTTAACATTGCTTTGGCTTAAAGAACCAAAACTATCCCAAGGCTTACAACGATTTGAATAGTTTTCATAGTATTAAACTCTTCCTTATGCATTGATTAAATTTACCAGACTTGAGTGGTCAGAAGAAGCATTACATGAATCATATATGTAAGTTAGGAAGTACAGCATAGTAATTACAATCTTTTACTAGATGGCGAGATGTGCCTGAATTTGAATAGTGGCTCTATCACCACTCATAACCGTCAGTTACCTTTTACTCAAAATGAGTTGAAAATAGCACCCAATTTAAAGGATCTTGGTGAAGATTATAAATAAAGTCATGCATGGAAAGCTGTTAGCACTGTACCTGTTCTGTCCTGTCCTGTCTGTGGCTCAGTAAATGTTACTATTGTTATTATTCCTTTCAAATATACTAGCTTTCAATTGTGTGTTGTATGGAATGTTTGAAAAAAAAATAACATCTATAAAGTATTTATTTTGTCCTGGACATTCAACAGGGAAGAATAAAGAATAGAAGCGTCTCAAAATCTTACAGCCTTATGTTCGATAAGGTCTTGAGGCCATGTCTTTGGCTTATATGATTTTCATAAGTTACTTTTTAAATTTTAAAATATTTATTTATTTTAGAGAGAGAGAGAGAGAGAGACAGAGCATGAACAGGGGAGGGAGGAGTGGATAATCCAAAGCATGTTCCATGCTCTGAGCTGTCAGCACAGACTCCCATGCAGGGCTCAAACTCACAGACTGTGAGATCATGACTTGAGTTGCTGTTGGATGCTCAAACCAGTGAGCCACCCAGGTGCCCCAATATGTTTTTTTTAATTAGGAAAAGCCTAATACAAATCAAATAAGTGTTCCTTTGGTGACAAAGACTGACAGAGCTTATAAACTTTTGAAGGTTATGAAATTTTACTGTTAAAGGTTGAAGTCTATAGAGGGGTTGAAATCTCAACTGCTCAGTTGCTATGGGTGAGGATAAACCCCTAATAAAGAAAGCCCTCCTCCAGTTGAAGAGAAAAGCATTGAAAACCAGAACATCATTTCTCTGGTGAAACGAGAAAATATATTTTTGGTGCATTGAGATTGGCCACCTAAAAAGACAGTGTCCCAAGTTCAAAGCATTAAGTCACAATATTGGTTACCTTTAAAGCAGCAAAAGAAAGGAAGATTGACCCAGATTTTTTTTCCAGTTGAAAAGGAAAGTTGGCAAGCACTTGACTTTCAAAAGAAAGGAAGAGAAAAACAAATATGGGTATCACTTCCCTCTAATGGTGAGTGAAGACCCCACAAAGCACATCAAGAATTAAACTATCAGAAGACTGATGCTGGTCTTTTGCAGAACATCTATTGTTTTTAGAGTTCTTCCTTATGTTTTATCTCATTGACTTCTCAAAGAACTCCCTGAGGGTTTATTGTTCCTACTTTAAAGATGAGTATTCTTAGGATAGGATGCCACTGTAAAAGTAATAAATTATAAATTGGAAAGCCTCAGATTAAGACCAGATTTCAGTACTAATTAGCTTTTTTATTGCTTGAGGTTATGTAAATGAAGTAGAATAGCCTCAGTGGCATCTTAACATCCATTACAATGTTAAAATGACCTCAACTTGACCCCGTCTTGTCTAGTAAGGAGCTAAAGTGAGACTTCAGTATTGGTAGAATGTCACCTAGGCCAGTCTTTTTCCCCCTGTTGCTGTCCCTGTTGACTGGCTTAGGATATATGCCGTCTTAGGCAGGAATTAATGCAATATGCAAGATCAACTATTCTTAAGGATACAAACTCTCCAATAAAAGCCACTTAAATTGAGTAGGGAGAAGAACAGAATGAATGGGACACAGACAATGGATGTTCAAGAACCACCTGTTTTCTTGAGAAGCACTTAACAAATACATTTCTGTGAGTAGAGAAAAAGTTGTGAAACCTGATTATAGTTAAGATATTGCAAATCATGCAGGAAGTTGGCATAATGTTATGTTAAACTTGAGCTAGCCTGCAACAAATCAACAGGTGGCAGAATGAGCTAAACTTTGTTAGATGGCGTATTCCCAGTTAGATGTGGAGGAGAGCTGCTTCTATCAGAGAGTTGTTTTCTCACTGAGTGAAATTTCTTGGCTGACTACGGAATAAATAATAACTAACCACTTTTGATCTTGAAGGTTGCAACTAGCATTTAGTACATTTTTAAATGTAAAACCTCATTATATATGATCTTCTCTATTTCACATTAAATCAGATCTAGAGAGTAAAAACATATAATGCCAAAATAGAGCATTTATTTTTCCTCTCTTAGGTTGAATATAGTGTTTGTATGACTTTCAAGTTGACCCAGTTATAAAAGGTTTTTTGAATCATCTTGTTTCATGATTGATTCGTTGCTTTGGATGCATGACTTCCCATAAATGTATATCTTCAGCATTTCTACATTTACGATGCAGCTGAACAATACATTAAGAAATATCCAAATAGTAATTTAAGAATAATTCACACCAGATACTACCTTTCTCCTCAAGTTTTGACCCAATAAAATAGTAGGTTGGATTTCAAGTTTTTTCATCTGGTCTCCTCCACCTACCATGTTGGTGACCTCAAGTAGGAAATATAGTGTTAATGTTAGGAAGCCCTGTTTAATCCATGGAAACATCGCAATGCATTTCATTTCCATTTGTTCAGTTTTTCTCCTACTTATCACTCAGCCATTCTGCAGCTCTCCTGGGAGAAAGCAGCTCTATTGTTTCTCGCTTCTTGGGCCCTGCATAAGTAATTGCTAAGTTTATGAAGTCAGGCACAAGAGGTATGAGATTGATTGCTTTGGAGAGTTCGGCTCTTGGGTTCTATCATATTTTGTTGAACTATTATGCAGTCTTCCCTGTACACATGGTTCTTTGAGGGGAAGGAATAACAGCAAATAACTGCATAATGTAATTGCTGTTACTCCAAACACTATTTAAATTATGGTCTTTTCCTTTAATGATTGGGTAGGTACTAAGATTTATGTAATCAGTGGCAAATAATGATAATATTAGTAATAAAAGAGGGATAGGAAGAGTGAAAGAGAGGAAAAATGAGGGAAAAAAAGTATGCATTAAAGGCCTGCCATGTGGCAGGCACCATGCCAGTTGCTCTGTACTCATTGTTGCTGATCTTTACAACACTAAGTATTGTCATCCTCACTTTAAAAATAAGATAGTCAGTATTCAGAGAGGTTAAATACCTTGCGAAAGACAATTAAACTAGTAATAATAGCTTTTGTTGCGAACATCCCATTTACTATAACTGAGCTAAGCCCTTTTTCATGTGTTACCCCATTTAATTCTCAGAATAACATTTTCAGATTGGGTTGATTTTTTTTCACCTATGCAGGTGAAGAAACTTCGACATAAAGAAGTTAAATAATTGCCTGATTTGACATGTAGAGTTGCTTAGTGGTGATTCAGAGCTCAGTAACTAGTACTCAAGCCAGATGGTCCATAATGATCAGCCAAACATTTTAGATACTTGCTGGAGTTTGCCTGATAAAACTGCGCCACTTTCTGAAGCCATACACAAAAATAAATTCAACATGGATCAAAGACCTAAATGTGAGACAGGAAATCATCAGAATCCTACAGTAGAAACAGGCAGCAACCTCTTTGACCTGGCTGCAGCAACTTCTTAGTAGACATGCCTCTGGAGGCAAGGGAAACAAAAACAAAAATGAACTATTGGGACCTCATCAAGATAAAAATCTTCTGCAAAGCGAAGGAAACGTTCAAAAGAACTAAAAGGCAACTGATGAAATGGAAGAAGATATTTGCAAATGACATATCAGATAAGGGTTAGTATCCAAAATCTATAAAACTCAACAACCCCAAAACAAATAATCCAGTGAAGAAATGGGCAGAAGACATGAATAGACACTTTTCCAAAGAAGACATCCAGATGGCTAATAGGCACATGAAAAGATGCTCAACATCACTCATCATCAGAGAAATACATACCAAAAGCATAATGAGATACCACCTCATACCTGTCAGAATGGCTAAATTGAACAACTCAGGAAACAATAGATGTTGGTGAGGATGTAGAGAAAGGGGAACCCTTTTGCACTGTTGGTGGAAATGCAAACTGGTGCAGCCACTGTGGAAAGCAGTATGGAGGTTACTCAAAAAAATTAAAAATAGAAAACTACCCTATGATCTGGCCATTGAACTACTAGGTATTTATCCAAATGATACAAAAATGCTGATTTGAAAGGGGACATGCACCCCAATGTTTATAGCAGCACTATCAACAATAGTCAGATATGGAAAGAGCCCAAATGTCCTTCACGTGATGAATGGATAAAGATGTGGCATATATGATTGAATACTATTCAGTGATCAAAAAGAATGAAATCTTGCCATTTGTAATAAAGTGGATAAAACGAGTGTATTATGCTAAGCGAATAAGTCAGTCAGAGAGAGACAGATACTACATGATTTCACTCATATGTGGAACTTTAGAAACAAAACAGATGAATATAGGGGAAAGGAAAGAAAAATAAAATAAAAACAGAGAGAGGGGGTGCCTGGGTGACTTTGTTGGTTAAGGGTCCAAGTATTGGTTTCGGCTCAGGTTATCTCATGGTTCATGAGTTTGAGCCACATTTTGGGCTCCACAGTTGGCAGCTTGGAGCCTGCTTGGGAGTCTCCTCGCCCCCTTCTGCCCCTCCTCCACTTGTGCTGTCTCTGTCTCTCTCAAAATAAATAAACTTTAAAAAAAAAGACAGAGGTTCTTAAATACAGAGAACTAACTGAGGTTTGCAGGAGATTTGGGTGAGGAGATGGGTTAAATGGGTGACTGGCATTAAGGAGGGCACTTGTTGGGATGAGCCCTGGGTGTTGTATGTAAGTAATGAATCACTGGGTTCATACTATATGTTAACTAACTTGAATTTAAATAAATATTTTTTTTTAAAAAAATGATAATATTATGATCTAAATATTATGAGTTAATTTTGTGTAATTAGCATGTGGATTTAGCTATGCTTAAATCACATGAAAGGAAAATTGAAACTTTTGGCAGGAAAGCCAATGCTACTGATTTAGGCTTATTATCTAGATTTTCATCCATCCAGTCCTGTCCTCTTGTTCTGTGCATTGCATGAAGCTCACTAATTACCTCTTTAGTTACTTAGGAAGAACCATTGTTATTTCTCTCATTCGTGATTTCCTTTCCCAAACTATTATTTGTCATATTCTCTCTTTCAGTTCATTGAGTTTATTCTTTCTTGAGTTCTTTTTCTCCTGTGCTCTTTGTTCCAATCTTTTGCACATTGTTTATTTGGTTGTGCCATCTTTCTCTCTAGTTCTTTTTTTTTTTTTTTTTTTTTTTGGTATTTCTTTTGCTAAATATCTTTCTGCTGCTTTCTTGCAAATATCCTGTGGTCCTGCAGATCAAAACACCCTCTATGTTCCCGATCGTGTTGCCACTGCGACTACTGACCCAAATGAGCACAGAGATTAATCCCTATACTGAACTCACTCCGTTAGTTTTTTTCATTCTTGCTTCTGACTTTCCCTCAAAGCTCCATCCAACCTCAGCACAAAACCTGTCCTTGTAAAGAGTATTGTTTTGTTGTTGTTAATTGTTGTTTGCTTTTCTTAACTAGTTCTGTGGACGAAAAGAACATTTATCTGTTAAGACAGCTAAGAAAAAAAATTAAAGAATGTAAATCCATAAAAATTTGCCTTCAGAAACATCTTATATTTGGCTTTTCATTATAATTCAACAAGATGTTAACGTTGTTGAATGTCCCTTTAAACATGTCATGTACTTTCACAGAGCTTTATCTGTATTCATGCTGGTCCTTCTTTTTGGGATTCCCTCTTCCAACCTTCTTCCCCATGACTGTTTCCATTTAAGAGAATATTTGTACTTGAAGGCCAGTTTCAAATGTCAGCTCATTTGGCAGAAGAAGTAACATCGCCTCAAGCTCATATGCATTTTGTAGACCTCTGGATTATAAGATTTATTACATGTTATTGAATGCAGTACAGATAGCTACCACTGATACTAAATTTTGAGCTCCATAAGTTAAGGCAGTTCTTTTTTTTTTTTTTTAATATTTTTATTTACTTCTAGGAGAACGAGAGAGATAGCGTGAGCAGGGGAGGGTCAGAGAGAGAGGGAGATACAGATTCTGAAATAGGCTCCAGACTCTGAGCTGGCAGTCAGCACAGAGCCCGATGCGGGGCTCGAACCCACGAACCGTGAGATCATGACCTAAGCGAAAGTCGGACGCTTAACCAACTAAGCCACCCAGGTGCCCCAGTTAAGGCAGTTCTTAATCCCTGACATACTGACACAGTTGGTGATCAACAGATGTTTCAATTATTTATTTATTTACTTATTTATTTATCTGTCTATTTATTTATAAATGTTTTATTTTTATTCTTGAGAGTGAGAGAGCACAAGTGGGGGAGGAGCAGAGAGAGAGGGAGACAGAGGGTCTAAAGCAGGCTCTGTGCTGACAGCAGAGAGCCTGATGTAAGGCTTGAGTTCACGAACTGTGAGAGCATGACCTGAGCCAGAATCAAAAGTTGGATGCTTAATCGACTGAGCCACTAAGGTGCCCCTCGATTATTTATTTATAGTGTGTTAATTCAGATACTTTGGGAGGCAGCCATCACCCCAGGGTTGGATGTGTAGTGCCTACCACAGTAAGGCCAAGGGGATGAGGTGGAAATAGAGAGGGAGAGCCTGCAGACATGGACACGGGCCTGACACCTGTGTCAGAGGAAGGGGCAGGAAGAAGGACTCAGGAAGAAGGGCCTCAGAATGCAGCATAGTTCTGAAACCATCTCAGCCTTGCTAATGTGATGTCCCTGAGCCACAGTCAGAAGCGACTCCCAACGTAAGAAATGTCTTAGCTTTCGTGCCCTCATGCTCGGTCATTGGCGAGAAGTTTAGCAAGGTTTGGGCTTGGCATAAATACCTTGGTGGATCTGAAAGTGGCACCTCTAGAAGGGCCATTCAACTATAGTCCCTACAGCAGGATCCGTTAAAGGAAGGTTTGAGGGGCTCGCCCTTTCCCCCTCCGTTTAGTGCTTTGACGGGACTATTAAACTTCTGTCTCATTAGGCTAATATATGAGCAGAAGGGGCACTTACCTTTAAAGCCATATGCCAGTAATAGTAAATTAGGAAGCAGGAGACCTAGATTTTGGTCTTGCTTTTAGTACTTAGTTGTATGATATTTGCATGTCCCTGTATCCTTGTATGCCTGAATTTTCTTCTGTATAACATTTTATGAAAATGTTTGCATTTCACATTTACATTTTAAAGGAAATATAGTGCTGTAAAGAGGACTATTCTTCCAGGCCACAAAGCAATCCTCCTATTAGCCCTTTTTGCTTTTAATTTAACTGCATATGTTTATATATATATATATAGAGAGAGAGAGAGAGAGAGAGGGAGAGAGAGAGACAGACAGACAGAAACAGAGAGAACAAACAAACATACTAGGCACTATTCTGAGCATTTGACAGGTATTTCACTCCTAAGAATGCTGTGTTGATTATTGCCCTCAAAAAATGCTATGTGTAAAAAATAACTACAGAAATCTCAGCAGCATTAAAAAATAAGTGTGTATTTAGGTTACAAATATGTAGAATAGTTTTTCATATTGACTAAGGAGTCTTGCTCTACCTGAAACATTGTTCTGGTTTCAGTTTGGGTAATTCACAGATCTATGGCTGTCCGGGGGGTGCCTGTGATTTGTGCCTTTCATCTCACTGTGGGATCATGGGCTGCCCTGGGCAAGAGCTTTTCTTGGGTATGTCAAAAGTACAAGTAGCTAAAAAAAAATACTGAAGACATTTTTTAAAGTCTAAGCTCAGAAATACCACACTGTCAACCTCATTTTATTGGTCAGTGCAAGCTTAAAGCAGTCAAGACACAAGGAAGGAAGCTGTGTTCACAGTGAGAGTGGTCAGCAAAGTTATAGGGTAGAGTGTGTGACTATGGGAGAGGCGACTTATTGAGAGCGTATTGACACATATGCTAGGAGGCAAGTCATTTTCTCATTCCCATTTTATAGATGAGGAAACTGAGGTACACACATAAAGGTTAAAAACCTTACCCAGATTTTAGGAAGCTTACATCTGGTTGAAGATGTGACAAAAATATAACTTTAACATAAAGAGATCATTGAAGTAGTATATGATTTAAAGAAAAATAGAATTTTTCTTGCTATTGCAGCATAGAAAAATAGTCACCATTGTGAAATGTAGAACTTCAAGCTGACCATGAAACATTGATGGAATTTGAATAATCAGAGAGAAGAAAGATGGCATTGACGTAGAATAATGGGATACAAGCAGGCATTATGTCCATGTGTTTGTGGGGCAATGAGTAGAATGGAGCCAATGAAATGTTTGAAAAAGGAGACAGAAGATATTTGGTTTAGAAACCAAGATCAGTGATTAAATTTGCTTCTTGGGAAGAATTGATTGTTGTGGGGCTGTGCTGAGAAACCAACTTGCTGGTTATTATGTTGCATAAGTATAATAGTAAGAAACCCAAATTTAGGTGTTATAAGAAATGAAAGAGCTGTTGCGGGACACATTGAGAGTGAAGAGTAAATAGGCTTGCTAACTTATCCCATAGTAGGAAGATGCCTGGGAATTGTTAAATTTAACCACACGGTTTTGAGCATGAGCTTAATGAAACTATGCACCAAAACAAGAATATTAGGAAGAGAGTCTGGGCTGGTGGGGAATAAGATGCTGATTTTGGTTTTGCATATGCTGAGTTTTAGATAATAATGAGGTAATATAAAAATACAATTTTCCAGCAGAGAATTAGAAATTAGGAGCTGGCATTCATAAAGAGAGGAGGGGAATATTCAGGCATCATTTACCGTGAGGTGAGAGTTAAAGTTCTGAGATAAATATCAGACGGTTGGTATGTTGGAAAGAGCTCTGAGAGTCGGGATCTAAGCCTGGAGGAACACCGGCATTGGGGAAAATGAGACAAATGAAAAGGATGACCCTAAAAGGAGCAGAAGTTTGATGATCAGGGCACCAGAAGCAGATGGTACAGGGAATGGAAACTAAGAGCAGTACAGTTTTTAAATGTGTAATTTGCCTCACATGCTTCACATGAATATACCAAAAAATTATTTGACTTGATTTTTTGAAAATAATCAATAAATTGTTGACCTGAAGGTACTCCAATAAATTCTAGGTGTTTAATTTGAAAGAAAAAAATCAGTGGCTTGAGAGGATATAAAGGAAAACAAAAGAGACCAACTCAGAAGTTCAGAAATGCATAAAGGCAGCACAGTGGTTACCAGTGAGCAGAGTAGGGTCACTAGTGCGTCCCAAGGGGAGAAGAAGGCATAAGTCTCTGAGGATAGACTTAGAAGGGGCATTTGAGCTTTTGTCCTGCTTTTACACCTCTATGACATTACTTTTGAAGAGGAAGATACATGCTCATGTATGTCACCAGTATCCAGGTTTGTTCATTATTAGCTTTTGCAAAAGAAATGTTACCTCGAAACAATGTATATCATCATAGTATAACAGAATGTATGCTTAATTTTAAATAGATTATATTTTATATCAAGTTCATTATCCTATCAAAAACTTCAAATATACTACTGATAATAGTAGATGATTTAATGTAAATATTTTAAGAATGTTGTAAGTCAAGATTATTTAAACTATATCTAAAACAACCAGAAGAAAAAATTATGCAAATATGCTGCAATCCCTATTAGTTTGTCTTTCTGTAATTCTTTACATAATTAAATCAATAAATATTGTCAATTCTGGGGTAGGTGCTGGAAAGAAAATTGTGTACAAACTCTCACTTCTCCATAATTATTATGTATGTAAAATATATGTTTTATGTATGCACAAACAGATACAAATAGATACAAAAATGATACAGTACTTTGTTTAATTAATACTGCCTATAATTTAAGTCACTGAATGACAGGCATACTATTTCATTGGATGCACACACTAGGATATTTTTGAAGTAGATCGGTACTTACAGAAGATGTGCCCTTTAAATCCTCTGTGTATACTTTTTCATTTCATTCTTTTTTTAATGTTTATTTTTGATAAAGAGACAGAGCGTAAGCAGGGGAGGGGTAGAGAGAGGGAGATACAGAATCTGAAGCACAGAGCACAGAAGCACAGAGTCAGTTGCGGGGCTCAAACCCACAAACCACTAAATCATGACCTGAGCTGAAGTTGGATGCTTAACCGACTGTGCCACCCACGTGCCCCTCATTCTTGATAGATTTTAAATTATGCAGCAGTTGACAGTTATTTCAAATAGGAAATGCTCTTAACTTAGATCCTGAATCATTAGTATGTAGACTTTCTACCTTTTATTTTTTGAGCCAATGCACTTGAGATAATAATAATAATATGCAATGCTGGAAACTTTCATGAAATTCTGTATCTGATTCTGTTCTCTATTTCATCAGGTAGCTGAGGAAATCCTGTGCAGAGTCTCAATATTAGAATGTACCTGGCAGGATAATAAAAAAGGAATGAACACATCTGATAAGCAGATAATTTTTAGAGCTAGGGATTCTCTTAATAGAGGGGAAGAAGAAGCATTACAATGTTGCAAGACACAATCTAAGCAAGAAGAGCTTTAAGAGGTCTGAAGCCTCTGTGAGTCATTGGTGTCCTGATTTAGCCTCTTGTTCTTGCAAGCTGTCAAGTAGAATTGGTAGAGGGCAAGGGAAGAGCTATGACAAGGTGCCATGGAGAGAACTAATTGGGATTCTGCAAGCCAGCGGCTGCGTGAGTTCAGAGAAGGAGACCACCTAATGAAATACCCTGTCTTTGGGGACTGACCATGAAAGTCAGAAAATACAATTGACCATTGATCACAAATTCACATCTGTGATTTTAAAGTAAAATTAACTGTTGAGGATAAAAGAAGAGAGCAAAAAAAAGAGTAGTCATTGTTTCAGTTGAACTTGACAAACTGTTCTCGTGAGTCTAAACCCCTCCTTCTAAAAGATGAACAAAAACAAAAATACTTGTGCAATAACTTGACTTCCATTCTCACTGTGTCAAATAAATTTTTTTCCATATCATTAATAAAATATATATCCTTCTAAAGACTTTGGAGAACTAGGTTAATACTATCTTTAACTTTTTTTAAGGTCTTGAGTTTCTAGAAAGGGAAGACTTTTCCAGTGCCCATCATTAGGATATGAAAATAGCAAGCTATGCTTCATCTCACTGTCATTGCCTGCACTTCCCCGCAGAGGTCCTCTTGGCTTTCCTCATACTGTATACATTATGGGTATCCCATCATGATTATAAAAGTGACCTATGAATAGAGTGATATTTTCAGAAGACATAGTCTCCCCCCCCAAAAAAGGGATGTGTTCTATAATTACATATAGTATTGTCTTTTTGTTTTCATTTTTTTGGGAAAGGAATTGTTTGTTTTTTTATCCAGAAGGTTGAAATATTAATACTTTAGGAAGGAGAAAAATAGCCAATATGAGTAAGATTTTAAAGAAATTTTTATTTTCACATATTATTGGTATACAGATTAAATTTACATATATCAATTTCTATAAAAAATAATTCAAAACAGAATTATATATGCATAATGGTATTCAATTTAGTATTGGTGGTAATAATAAATATTGGAAATAAATAAAATAAATATCAATAATAGGAAAATTGCTGAACTGTGGTATACACTATACCACTAGATTTAGTCTCTTAACCTCAGAGGCTAGCATTCTAGTAAATTTAGCTAGAAACTAGGTATCGTCTTTAACTGTTCCTGTTTATTTACTCATCATATTACATCATACCTGCCTGGGTTTAAATCTTAACTTTGCCAGTTGTTAACTATGCACCATGGGTGACATTTCTTACATTCTCCATGCCCCAGTTTCTTCATTACTAAGAATAACTCGTTAGGTTACTAAGATCATATAACTACCACTTCAATGTCTGATAGGTAACAGATTCTCAAAGAATACTAGTTATCACTGTTGTTAAAATGACGGTATAATCATTTCTTTAGTTATTCCATGTAGAATGTTCCTTGACTCCATCTAGAAACTGACTTTTAATTGTTCCCAAACTTTGATTCTTTTCCTGTTGAAATCCAACACTTTCATTGTAGCCACTAATATGGTCTATCTGTTTGGCCATTTCATTCCTCTGCTTAAAACCCTCTCAGTGGTAAGACTGACCCTCTCAGACTCAGTTAAGTGTCTGACTCTTGATTGCAGCTCAGGTCATGTTCTCATGGTTTGTGGGTTTGCGCCTTGTGTTAGGCTCAGTGCTGACAGTGCAGAGCCTGCTTGAGATTCTCTCTCTCTCTGTCTCTCTCTCTGTGTCTCTCTCTCCTTCTTTCTCTCTATCTCTCCTCCTCTCTCTCTGCCCCTCACCCACTCTCTCTCTCTCTATCTCAAAATAAATAAACTTAAAAAAGATACGAGAAAAAAAATTTCAGTGATCTACCCTGGTATGTATGTCACACATGTAGGGCCTCTCATGATTTTCCCTTCTTATAATTGCAAGCTCATTACTACCACTGCCTTCTATTTCATGTCCTAACCTTCTTAAAGTGTTTATTCTTTCTCTTGTAGAATGCCAGGCTGTTTTTCTTAAGCTCCTGCCTTTATCCGTGTCTCCATTTTCTGGGAATACTGACCCGTATCCAATGTTGACCAGTTAACTTCTACTCACTCATTAATAGTTAGCTCAATGAATTTGACATTCTTCTGGAGCTATGCTTAGTTAAGTGTCCCTTTTCTGAATTCTTACGATGTTATGTGTCTTAAGTCACCACAGCTACTACCTTATATTTTAATTATCTGGTGTCCTTCACAATAGAGTTTGGATTCATTAATGGCAAATTCTTAGGAGTATGGATTTCTAGTGACTGGCAGTGCTCAGAGCATAGTAGCTGCTCTGCACACGTTTTAATGGGTGTGGAGTTGATATAATTGCTGTGAAAATTGTGAATGTACTTATGAAAAGTTATATGGCCAAAGGGAAATATTTGTGATATTTTGGAAAGTGAAATAAAGCAAGAGGCAAAATTCTGTTTAGATTTTAAATATCATTGTTAGAACTGTGTAAAAATTGGAAGGGGAAAACATCATTGGCCTATCATTAAAATTGATTTTCTAATTAATTACCAAGAAAATATTTAATATATATTTCAGTATTAGTGCAACCAATGTAACTAAGAAAATCTTCCAAAAATATTTAGTCTTCTTCTAATTGTTTATGGTCTTCTAAGGCCCATAATGTGTCTTGCAATATTCAAAAAACCTCACTTCCTGTTGTTATGTACGTAGGATGACATAGTTCCATTCAAACTAATGACATATAAGGGTTGTAGTCACAGTGCCCAGGCCTCAGCCCAAGGTTGGTTTAAGAGGTGAAGGGTATGGAATCTCTCAATTTAAAAAGGACGAAAACCTTGGAAAAAAGCATTAAAGAATCAAGTTTTAGAAAAACAGCCATAGTCCCAAATTCCAATGCCTTTGTTTTATAATATTTCAAAAAATTATAGTCAGCCATTATAGTTAGAGAATATCACCATTTATATTTACATGCTTCTTAGGTTTACCCCCAGTGTACACACTTATTGGAAACAAACCCCTAGTTTATTCTCCAACATTTTTTATCTCATCATTTTTCCTAGAAAACTCCAACCAGTCTGGTGCTATCACCTCAGTAGCAATATTAGATATTTAAAGAGAGGGAGAGTGAGCATTTTTTTCATTTAGGTGGCTTTTGGAAACCATTTCTGAAAGCCTAATTAGATTATTTAACTTGCCACTGTTATAATTAGAGAAAAGGACAGAATGGACAGAGTACTGACTGGAATCAGGAGGCCATTGGTAACTTCTAGATATGATTTCCCTTCTTGGAGGTTAATTTTGAATAATAAATAGCTTCTGATCGATCTGTGAGCATTGCTTGAATCAACTCATATACTGTCTTCTCCCTTTGTTGATAGTTGGACAAACACATGTAGTAATTACTATGTTCCATTATATTTATTTATTGAAAATTTATTTTTACATTTATTCATTTTTGAGAGACAGAGAGAGACAGAGCCTGAGCAGGGGAGAGGTAGAGAGAGAGGGAGACACAGAATCTGAATCAGGCTCCAGTGTCTGAGCTGCTGGCAGAGAGCCTGATGCGGGGCTCAAACCCACGAACTGTGACAACCATGACCTGAGCTGAAGTTGGGTGCTTAACCGACTGACCCAATACTCCATTATATTTAAAAGAGCTTTATAATATACAAATTGATTTCAAATGCACCTCATCTGGACTTGGTACACAGTTCTTAGTACTTGACACAGTTCTTAGTACCTGAAACATTATCCACACATTGCAGCTGAAGTCTCACAAAGTTTAGACAATTTGCCAAAGCTGAGTGAACTCTTGCCTTCTAAGTCTATACCTTTTTATATCCCCCCAGTATCCCATACTGCCTCTCTTGCACTGTGGTAATGCGGTAAAACGGATATGAAAGCTATGGGAAAAAGTATTCTTTTCATATTTTTAATTGTTACCAAAAAAAGCTTCTTGGTTTTATGATCCAACAACATTAAGATTCAGACTTATAACATTATTTGGAAAGAATAATGTGTTTTAAAATAAATGCACTTAACTTGGTAGGATTAAAAGATCTTTGTTCTAATCCAAACCCAGATAGTTGACTGGCTTGAGGATTGGCAGTGAGCTTCTCAGGCCTCAGTTTACTAACCTGCAATATAGGATTTAAAAAATGCCCAGTATAGCAAAACTATGGAGAAAGTAAGAAGATCAGGGGTAAAAAGGGATGGAGGTGTTAATAGGCAGAGCACAGATGATTTTTAGAACAGAAAACCTGTTTTGTAAAATGCTATAATGTCATTATACATTTGTTGAAACTAATAGAACATACAACACCAAGAGTGAATCCTAATGTGAACTATAGATTTCAGGTGCTAAGTATGGGTCAATACAGGCTATCAGTTACAACAAATATACCATGTCACTGCACGGTTTTTATAGTGGCGATGTTGTGTGTAGGAGGGTATAGGAGAAATGTAGGAACTGTGAGCTTAAAACTGTTCTAGAAAATAAAATCAGAGTAAAAAAAATCAGGACAATAAATTATACAGCTTTATACCAGTAAATGTAAAACCTTAAAATAGAAAATTAAAAAAAATATCCACTACCCAAGTGTGCCTGTGTCAAATGGTTGTGAAATCAAATGAGAGAATGAGAAAATGCTTTGATAATTATAGAGCACTCCAGAAAGCTACAATTTTATTAGCATTGCCCATATCTGTATTATTTTCATCTATTTTTATTATTTAATGGAACAAGAATAACAATCAAAAAGTTATAGTGAGGGGCTCCTGGGTGGCTCAGTCGGTTAAGCGTCCGAATTCGGCTCAGGTCATGATCTTGCGGTTCGTAGGTTCGAGCCCCACATTGAGCTCTGTGCTGACAGCTCAGAGCCTGGAGCCTGTTTCAGATTCTGTATCTCTCTCTCTCTCTGACCCTCCCCTGCTCACACTCACTGTCTCTCTCAGAAATAAGTAAAGCATTAAAAATGTTTTTTAAAAAAGTTATAATGAGATATGTAGCTAAGATTTGAACTGGAGATGAAACCACTGCCTACAATTAGTTTAAAAAATGAGGGAGAAGAAAAAAGATGAATTAATTATTATAGAAATAATTCTTTTTAGTTAAACTTTTAAAATCATATTGTAAGGAATGTGTTTATTATAGTTCTGTGGAGGCAGCTAATACTGCATTAAATTACAGTGAAATGAATTAGTCCCCAGAACACGTGAACATGTTAATTTACTTGGTAAAAGGGAGTTAAGATATTAGATGGAATTAAGATTTCAAAACAGTTACTTTTGCAATGGGGAGATTATCCTGGATTATACAGGCAAGGCTACTGTAATCACAAGTGTCCTTAAAAGTGGAAGACGGAAGAGGAAGAGAAACAGAAAGGTGGTAACATGGAAGGACCCAGCCCCAAATTGCTGGCCTTGGAGATGGCAGAAGGGACCATGAAGTAGGAATGTCAGCAGCCTCTAGAAAATGGAAAAGTAAGGAAGCAGGTGTCCCCCTTATAGCATCCAGATGGAATGAAGCTCTACTAACACCTTAGTTTTAGCCTCATGAGACCCAATACAGATTTCTGACCTCCTCAAGTGTAATAATTTTGTGTTGTCTTAAGCCGTTTGGTTTGTGGTATATTGTTACAACAGCAATAGGAAACTAATACAAATGCTTAGCATTACAAGGAAAGAATGTAATATTTTTAATTCAATTTTTATAATAATTTTATATTTTTCTTTTGTTTTTTAATGATGACAAACTAATTTTGAAGCCCTATGTACATAGTAGAGGCCTGTTTGAACAGGTTGTGTCTGATATTGCAGCTTGTATTTATGAAGAAGGAACCACTGTCATTATGATGATTAATATAGTATTTTATTTGGATATGAACAATTATATGTAGCTGGATATGAAGTTGTTTTAAAGTGTCGCTAAAAGTTTTATGTTTGTATGCTAATGCTATCTCGTTTCCTTGGAAAAATACTATGTTTTGGCGAATGGAAGCAGATCCAATAATGATATTTGGTTATAATGACAAAACTACTTAAATGATAGAAGAACTAGCCTAGGTTTTCTCCTTCCTTCTTTCCTTTCTCCCTTCCTTTCTCCCTTCCTTTCTCTCTCTCTCTTTCTTTCTTTCTTTCTTTCTTTCTTTCTTTCTTTCTTTCTTTCTTTCTTTCTTTCCTTCTTTCTTTCTTTCTATTTGCATAGGTATTTCATCTACCATCATAATGTGGATGTAGAAAGAATGCTATGTATAATCATTTTATTGAAAAAGAATTATATTGGTTTAATTACAAAATCAAAGACCTAAATCATTAACTTCTATAATCCTGGTGATTTCATTCTGCCACCAGTGCAAATGATCATTTCACAATATCAAAATAGCTTTGTTTTAATCCACTAGTTTTTCCCTTCAGTTTTCTGTTAAACAACTTTAAAATCAATGGCCTGACACATCATATGGTGTCCCTTTATCTTTCTAGAAGTCACTTGACATTGGAAGTTGAGCTGTAGGGAACACTGGAGTCTCAGGGAGACCAACGTTTTGGTGACCTGATAAAAAATGTTCAGTCGTTGAAAGTATAGTTTGATATTTTAATATGCATTTCTCATAACTTTTTAATATTTTCCCGTAAAACCTCCACAAAAACGTTAATATTCTTGTAACAGTTCTTGGAAATATATTGATTTTCCTTTCTGTTAGTTAAGAGTGCTGAATTGATTCTAAATAAAAGTTTGGCTACATTCAACTGTTGATATTTTCATAAATAACTTATTTTCATCCTTTCTATATGTAGGGTATCACTGATATTTTTCACAAGTAAATTACAACATTATTCTCTCTATGTCAAACAAAACAAAACAAAAGGAGTACTTGGAGAGAAATCATTTAAATTAACAGCAGATAAAGAATTGACAAGCACAATTAATTTCAGAATCCTCTAGAATCACACCTTTGTTTCTGATAGCCAAACATTTATCTACCAATGCTATTTCTACTTGTCTACATCTTCTGAACTTGACCTTACTTAGTGTATCTTTGAAAGAATACTCAGTAGGTTTCAGAAAGGGCAGAAGGATACTTTGCATGTTCTTATATACCATTGCAGCTTTTTGACGCTCAGTATATACACTCAAATTTAGAGAAGTAAAGCATTCTAATGTGTTTATAATGAGATTCTTGTTACTGAATTAATAGTTGTAGCAATTGTTGGATTGTTTCTTGAATGTGTACTTTTTCTTTAATTTTTGATTCTTCCATATCAGATTAGCTTGGAGGAAAATTCTCTCTTGCTTCTGGAAGGGTAAAAGTAGCTATTTTGAAATATATCCAGATCTTCCTTAACAGAATCTGACTTGTTGGATTTTACCAGATTCTAACTGACCTGGGGAAATGGCACTACCCAACTCCAGTCCTCTGTAGTCTTCCTGTCTCATCTAAGGATTGGTATTGGGGAGAAGGGGAAAAGAAGTACTTGTTAAGGGCATAGCCTAGGGCACAGACTCTCTAAAAGACAAACCTAATCATAGGAATATATAATTCTTCATTTCTCACCATACCTCAGGATCACATTAATAGAACTCCAGTAGGTGAACAGGTGAATAGAACTGAAAGAAGTGCGTATCTCAGATCTCATTCAATAAGAAATCTCTATGGAAACCCAAGACAACAGGGCCTACATAATCAAGGACACCAAGGGAAATGTTAGCCTCTTGTACCTATAGCTGTGACAAACATTAAGTATGGCAACTTAGCAAACTTGGATACATAAGTGTAAATTTGTAGAGAAATGAATTTTTTTCCATTGCTCTTTGAAAATAAACAGAGGTCTTAGGAGGACTTTCATTTAAAATATTAAGTATGTTCCTGGCTTACTACCCCCTTAAAAGTTTCTGACTTCCAAGAATGACAGTGCACATTCCACATTTCATTTTGAGCACTTACTATGATCATTTCTCTGCTTTTTGGCTAAGATCAACTGTTGAACACTTACCATGAGCTAGACATTGGCATTACTCTGGAGATCACCACAACCCAATTCCTTTCCTCATGGAGCTTGCATTCTACCTGAGGAGACAGGCAGTAGACATACAAATGACTAAAACTTATAGTATGTTAGAGAGCAGTAACTTCTATAAAAAGAAAACAGGTAAAAATAGTGAGTTTACAGTTTCAGAGAAGATGGTCAAGAAAGGTCTTGAAAAGGTGATATTTAAAGACAGGTCTGGAATACAGATTCATGTCAATTAAAAAGTAACAAAGATGTAGATGAAACAAACATTCATTCCGTTGTTAAAAAAATATTTGAGTGCCTAGAGAGTGTGAGACGCTGAGTATTTTGAAGGAGCACAGAACTACGTAAGGCAGGAGAAAAATTTCTAAACCCTGGAGAGCTTATAACCTTTCAAAGGATATATTTAGAATTTTGCTAAGAGATTTTTAAAAGAGGCAAAAATAAAGGAATTTTGTATAAGTCTAAGTAAAATATTTTATATAGGGTATGTGCACATGCAGATTTGAATTCTCTGATTAACTGTAAACTCCTAAAACCAGTATTAATGGTCTCATACATTATGTTTCAATGTCGTGGTCTTAAGAGATATCTCTTACTCCTCTTCTACTCAACATTTGTGTGTTAAGTCTTTCAGTTGTCTTTCTACTCACCTCCAATTTGTCAGTGAACTTTTAACTGACATTTGTTAAAGTTCACTAAATTTGGAAAAGATTCTCAAGGATTAGGAAGTGTCAGACATAATTCTGTGTTAAAAACAACAGGTCAGAAGGAAAGCCTTCATTAATATAGATCCATTTAATGGAGAGTTTGGTTTAAACTGTGGGTCACATAAAAACCCTTGCAGAAGAAAAATACTATTTGCATAAAGATAACCATTGGAGAGTTTATACTTCATTAACCTGTTGAATCCTGTAAAAGGTCAGAAGCAAAAATAATATTAAAAACCATAAAGAAGAATTCAGTAGAGGTAATATACTTAATTCCTAAATTATAAGATTACATGCTAAGTGTGGGCCTGAGGCAAACCATCTTAGAATAGATAATCAACTTAAAAATCAGAGGTAAAATACCATATACCTGTATATTCATGATTACATTAGTATATAAAATAATAAGTTGTTTTTTAAGGACATTTGAAATCTTTTCAAAGTCCAGTAGGACAATATTTAATAGAATGTCTTGAAAGTTTCAGCTTGCTGTTTTTCAGGGAGAAAATTGTCTAAAGGTGATTAAAAAATTTGAATGTAATTTTTAAAGGTCTGGTTTATAGATATATAAATAGTTCCTTATATAGATATTATAAAATTTTGTTCAACAATAATACTTAGTATATTTTCTTCATAGTAACTATTGAATATGTATGACTAAGTGACCTCTTGCAACTTCCTACTAGTTATCCTGACTTTTTTTATTATGGGGGGATACGTTTAATATATTTTTCTTATGGCAGACTTTTTTTTTTTAAAATCCCAAAACCAGTATCTTGTCCTCTTCTCTCTCTTTTGTATTTTCAGTTATTCTGTTTTACCCTAATTATTTCAGCTACTTTGCATTTGATTAAGTTTCCAAACCTTCACCAATTTTATAGTTACTTTTCCCAACTCAGAGTTTCAGTAGATTGAAGCCCCCTCCATTTCTACCACCTAGTACAGCAGGATATTTTCCTCCTTTGGCCTGAACATATAATTACACTGATTCTACCTAAATTAGTGTTAACTTTTTCTTTCTTTCTTTCTTTCTTTCTTTCTTTCTTTCTTTCTTTCTTTCTTTCTTTCTTTCTTTCTTTCTTTCTTTTCTTTCTTCCTTCCTTCCTTCCTTCCTTCCTTCCTTCCTTCCTTCCNTTTCAGACCTATAGTTCTGCCTTTCCTCCTTCCTTCCTTCCTTCCTTTTCTTTCTTTCTTTCTTTCTTTCTTTCTTTCTTTCTTTCTTTCTTTCTTTCTTTCTTTCTTTCTTTCTTTCTTTCTTTCTTTCCTTTCTTCCTTCCTTCCTTCCTTCCTTCCTTCCTTCCTTCCTTCCTTCCTTCCTTCCTTCCTTCCTTCCTTCCTTCGGTCCTTCCTTCCTTTCTTCCTTTCCTTTCCTTTCCTTTCTTTCCTTTCTTTCCTTTCTTCAACCATACTGCCGGTCCAAAAGTTTAAAAGAGAGAGAGAGACAGACAGAGACAGAACATTTTTATTTTCCTCTCTTCAGATTTGTTCCTGTATGTTTACTTGTGTGTGTGTGTCCAGTTAGAGGGGGGTTTGAGAAGACAAGAAAGGAGAGACTCACTTTTATTTCTTTCAAGTCAGTAGTTTCTCTGTAAGACCTAATGTAAACACCTACATAATGGCCCTGTTTTTTCTATTTTTGGTATAGAAGTTACTGCAAAATTTGTAAAGAGCCTACTGTGTAAATTTGGAACAAATAATAGATTAGAAATACATTTGTATACACCGATAAATATACAGAGACACATTAGTTTGAAGGAAAACAATTAATTCAAAAGTGTGAATGACAATGTGATCCTCAAAATTCATACAAGGATATTAAGTGAAACTCTTTCAAGGTTTATTTAAATTTCATTTTTAAAGAGGCTAAGTTAAAGTAAACTGTGTCCTTGGCAAACAAAAGTTTTTATTGAAATGATGCAAGAAACCTCAAATTGGAGGGTAATTGATTTTACAGTGACAAGAAGAAGCACTAGAAAGAAAACAATATATATCATTTAACTTTTCCTCTTTTGTTTTAGATATATTAATTTAATCATTTTAATTTGTATAAAGTCTCACAAATGGAATACCACTGTATATGGTGTATTTAACCTATTTATTCTCTTTAGTTTACTAAATTTTTTCTATTTGGTTTATTCTATTTCATTTATGAAAAAATGTCTACTTAGGAAATACAGTAATACTGTGTGAAATTATTCAGTTATCAATTGCTTATTTACTCATAGTTCAGTAATTTTTAAATTATATTTCTGGAATATTTTGTTTTTTAACTTCTCTTTAGTATAAATAGCTGAGTAATTTTTTAAAGCGTTTCTCTTTATTCTGTGAGATTTTTGTCTCCCTTTCGTAAAGGGCGAAAGCTAAAGAAATCAATTCAAAGAAAAGACTAGAGGAGGCTTTGTGTGTGATACAGGTAATATGGGGGAACATTGTGATTTGGCTAGATAGAATTCCATTTTTCCTCTTGAAATAGTCTTCTGGCTTTGAGGAACTGTTTCACACATCAAGCTAGGTATATTATCTCAGTGGTAGTGCCCATGTTGACACAATTTCATTTCTCGACCTCCAGGGGTTGGCTAAGCATTAGATTCTAACTCAAAGTGGGTCAGTTATAGCAGTTGACCATTTTTGGCCCATAAATATTAATTCAGGAGACAGTCATTTGAACCAGATTATTCAATTGTTATATGGGGTTTTCTTTTTCAACCTGATGCTTGGCAGTAAGAGTTTCTTTCCAGTGATAAAATTAAAGGTGTTAGTCAAAAACTTCCCTGGCTCCAAATTTGAAGAGAAATCTGTTTTGAGATTTCTTGTTAGGAGAACAAGGAACATGGCGAATAGGTAGGGAAACAGAAGAAAAAGTGCCTGGTCTCTAATTCCATCAACCCTACCTCTATGATTGTCCTTCCTAATTATACAGAACCTTTTGTCTACTGTACTTTAAGTTGAATTTCTGACATTGGAAAACAAACTAGTTCTTAATAAGACAGTTTACCAAACAAAAATATTCTGTGTTCACTCATACCTAATCAAAAGCTAGCAGGATAGTTGGAAGGGGAGGTAGATACTTAGTTAGAAATTAGCCACAGTCCACCTTTACTTTTTGCTACCTATCTTACAAACTAGCAACATCTAAAATTTGAGAATAGTGGAGGAGATACTTCTTAAATCAAGAAAGATATTTTAGGGGTGCCTGGGTAGCTCAGTTAGTTGGGCATCCGACTTCAGCTCAGCTCATGGTCTCGCAGTCTGTGAGTTCAAGCCCTGCATCAGGCTCTTTGCTGACAGCTCAGAGCCTGGAACCTGCTTTGGATTCTGTGTGTCCCTCCTCCCCCCGCCCCCCCCCCGTTCCTCTGTCACTCTCGCTCTGTCTCTCTCTGTCTCAAAAATAAATAAACATTAAAAAAAGATATTTTATTCAAAAACCATGGCTTCATTGCCAGTTTTACAAATGTTTAGTAGCAAGAATGGACGTCATGCCTTGCTGCAAATCTACCTTAAGCTTTTCAAAAGTCAGACTTGGTGGGGCTCCTGGGTGGCTCAATCGATTAAACATTGCAGTTTGGCTCAGGTCATGATCTCATTGGTTCATGAGATTGAGGCCTGTATTGAACTCTGCACTGACAGCATGGAGCCTACTTGGCATTCCCTCTCTGCCTCTTTCTTGCTCTCTCTCTCTTTCTCTCTCAAAAATAAATAAAATAAACATTAAAAAAAGAAGTCAGACTTGGCAAAAAAAAGGCAGTTGCCTAAGAAAAGAATGAAAGAGATAGAAAAGAGTTAACTAGGGAAGAATGTAATCATGAAAGAAAGCAGAGTAGGAAGTGCTCCATGTCATGATGCAAGAAAAGATAGATTGTACCTAAAGGAAACTGGTAATGCTTTGTCCAGAATTCCCTGGGTATGCTATTGAATTAATAACCCAGAAAACCTGGAGTCATAGCTATAGTAGTCATTTCTCCTTAAATTGCTCAAGGCAATCTGTGTATATCCTTGCTTCCTCACTTGTCTTTATGAACTCATATTTTATTAATATAAACATATTTATTTAATGTTGTTTTGACCCACTGTTTCATTACCAGAACAATATATCTTTGTTTATCAAAATGTTTCACCACAAAACTATTTTCTAAACATAAGTGACTTTTTAAATTAAGATTTCTAATGTAATGATTCATAAATCAGTTGAAGACAATTGTTGGTGTTTTGCTTCTTCCTTTTCAATATTTTTAGTTGTTAGTGATCATTTTCCACCAGATATTCTTCTGATGAATCATAATTGTTTAATAGAATACCAATAATGATAAACCTAGTATCATGAACTATGTTAAGGCTCATACTTTCTACACCAGCAATCCTATAGACAAGGGAATGGTCATGTTAGTTGACTTAAAAAAGATTACCAAGAATCAGATTTTAAATGGTGTTTGTAAGGGGCATCTGGATGTCAGAGTTGGTTAAGCGTCTGACTCTTGATTTCGACTTGGGTCATGCTGTCATGGTTCATGGGATCAAGCCCTGTGTTGAGCTCTCTCTGATAGCACAGAGCCTGCATGGGATTCTGTCTCTCCCTCTCTCTCTGCCCCTCCCCTCTGAAAATAAATTAACTTAACTTTAAATAAATTTTAAAAAAGGTTGTAAGAACAGAGAGAAAGCATCTTATTTACTTTTGATTGGGAAGTTATTTACAGTGATGCTTAGCGTAAGCATATAACATTTAAAAAACTTTTCTCTTTCCTGTCAGAATTTTCAGTGTTCTATGCATTAGTCTAAACTAAGTTAGTTTAATATCCCAAATTGATATACTTTATTTGGTTTTCCCTGCTGTGATTTCTTTATCTACTGGTTTAAAAAAAGTAAGAATACAAGGGAGAAATAGTAAAGCAATAACACTGAGCCATAAATGTAAGTATTTGAGACCCTGATGGACCACAAATGGTAAGCAAAAAGTGTAAATTCTAATGGCAAAGAAAATATTTAAATTGCACACATTTCATGAGATTTTCAGTTTGTTTTTTTTTTTTTTTTTTTTTTTTT
>NW_024081501.1:739613-813492 GCF_003009895.1 Hyaena hyaena | reverse complement strand
GGGGGAAAGGGAGAGAGGCAAACCATGAGAGACTTGAATGCTGACAAAAACTGAGGACTGATGGATGTGGGGGGGAGGGGGGATGGGCATGGAGGAGGACACTTGTGGGGAAGAGCACTGGGTGTTATGGGGAAACTAATTTGACAATAAACTATTTGTAAAAAAAAAATAAAAATAAAAATCAATACATATATTTCTGTACTAAATTATCTGAGTGATATAGAAAGTTATGTATGTTTTTACAATACACTTGCTACAAACAGGATAAAATAAGCAAAAGGAATTCGTGACATTTATTGGAGATTATAAACTAGGTTGGTACCAATTTGTCTAATCAGCTAAGGCTTAACAATGGGCAGAATGTTCTACCATTTTGCACTTAAATGGATCACTTTTTTATTCATTCTGAAATTACTGAAAAAATTCTATTTTGTTCCATTTCTTTCATTAAGTTTTGAGAATAATTGTATTTTTTAAAGAAGAGAAATAACAGTGATATTAATAAATGACATTGTTAGGAATAAGAACAGTAAAGGACAGAGACTGAAACCATAGTGCTAAGTATTTCCTGAAACTGCATATTGTCTCAGCTATGATAAGGTTTATGTAATTTAAAATAAATTCATATTTGTGGTGAAATAGAGCAGAAAATTCAATTTCACTTTTAAAATTCCTTAAGCAGAAACCGGTATAGAGTTCAGGCCTGTGCTCTATCTAGTTATTAATTCACAGTAGGAATTCTTGCTTTTCCTACACTGCCTCTTCCTTCTTATCTCTTACCTTACACATTTATTGAGTACTGACTATGTGGGTGGCACTGTTTGGTCCAGAGGATATAAAAAGATAAATAGCCTCTGTCTTTAAGGGGTTTGCAATTAATAGTTAAGCAGTCTTGAAAATTTAACTTTGTTCGAAGAAACTAAACTTAAAGAGATTTAAAAGGAGAAAAGTCTTTAGGGAGAGCCAATTCACGTTTAATTATTTAGAAACTCAGAAACAAGATCTACAGCTGTATTATTTGTCTAATGTACTTAAGACTGACTTTACAATCTATTAGCTCAACAAGGAGAGCTATCCGGTTTTTGGAATGAAACAGGTGGCCTTGTTTCTTCCTGAATTATAGACAGAGAGTGGTATTGGAAGACCACAGGGGACAGAACTTTGAAACCATCTCTCCGATGTGGCATTAGCCATTCTCCTTCTTCTTCTGACCTAAAAATATAGTTAGAGAAGCATAAAAAGGGGGAAATAATAAAATATTTTATAGTTGCTCTATATCACCTAATCCAGGAATGTCAGCAAGATATTTGAAGAATTTCTTTGCCTTGTGGATATTTATCTTTTCTAAGTCAAAAGAGTTTAGCAAATGGCAACATAATGAGCAGTGCCAAAACCACTCTTAGGTGACCAGTTTGCAATCCAAGCTTCCTCTATAAAATCCCTGTTGTTATTCCCCTCTGCTTTCTTTATTATTTTCTCTCTTATTCTATCTAAAGCATACCCTTACTTGATACTGCATCCTTTCAAAATCTCATTTCTGTAAAATCTAATTGCAGAGGCTTAGTACATGTGCATTGAGTGGAGACCTCAGAGATAACATCTTTATCTTAAGTTTTATAGAGCCCAAGACTGCTCTTATCTTTTAATTCTCTCTGCAGCAGCTGCACTTATCTTTCATGAACAGGTTTGAAATGTGATGAAAATGCTTAACAGATTGGCCAATATATAACCTGTTCTTTTCAGTATCATTAAGGATTAGGGTGAGTGACTCATTTTCTTAAATTATCCGTATGCAACTGTTGTCATTACTGACCCCTTAATTATATCTATTAGATTACATAGAATTTCAAAACATTTTGCAGCCTTCCTATTATTTAAACCAAATATTTTGTTGCAGAGATACCAATATTACTGTTCCAATATTCAAGCATATATCTTTAATAGCTAAATTTTGCCTCATTCTACTAATACAGAAGTAAATAATATTAATGAGTAATATGTCAAATGATATTCCTACCCTTACTATCCACACAAAATATTCACTTTAGTTAATGACAAATAATGTAAAGAGACATAGACTTTAAAATTAAATGCTGAGAAGTCACAATCCATTTTAGATTCAGACAAATTATTGAAACTAGTATTTAGTTCATACTATTTCTTTAAGTTTACCATTACGTTTAAGGCTTAAGCACCATTTTTTAATGTTTATTTTTGAGAGAGAGAGCGAGCGAGCGAGAGTGAGAGAGCGCGAGCATGGGTGGGGGAGGGACAGAGAGAAAAGGGAGACAAAGAATCCAAAGCAGCCTCCAGTCTCTGAGCTGTCAGCACAGAGCAGGGTCTGAGATTATGACCTGAGCCAAAGCCCAACCCTCAACTGACTGAGCCATCAGCTGTCCCTGGAGTCAAGTACCTTTTTGTATATTTAAAAGCAATTTGAATTTTTTTTGGTGGACTGTTTACATTTTTGCTCATTTCTCTACTTTTTTTTTTTTTTAAAGTTTATTTATTTGTGGAGAGGAAGAGGAGAGAGGCAGAGAAAGGGGGAGAGAGAATCCCAAGAAGGCTCTGTGCTGACAGTGCTGAGCCCCACCTGGAGCTCAAACTCCTGAACCGTGAGATCATGACCTGAGCTAAAGCCAAGAGTAGGACGCTTCATCAACTGAGCCATCCAGGTGCCCCATACTAACTTTTCTATAATTTCTATTGGTATGCCTTGCTGAAAATCACTGTTTTTTATTAACTCAGATAAGGGTGATTATGATAATGATAATGGCTAACATTTACTTTGTACCTACCATATGAAGGCCATTATGCTGCCTTACTTGATATATTTTATTAATTCACACAGTAATTGTAATAACTTCATTTTATAGGTGAGATTAAGTATTTTGCCCCAATTTGCACAGGTAGAAACTGACGTAACTAGGATTGAACCCTTGCCTTTCTCAGTGATGCCAAAACCAGCTTCTCTGTCCTTCACATATACATTCAATTACTATAGTATAGTTCATCCTTTATTTACCTTGCTATCCAGGTGGCTCTGAGGATGAATGAAATTGATTTATTTGGGACTTTCAGAGCCATATTTTGCATGATACTGACTTTCTTTTTATCCTTCAGATTGCCACTTTATTTTCTATCCATAGGTCTAATATATTTTTATGTAATTTTTTTTTTTCTGAGAACACTGTTGCTTATCTCTGAATCTCCTGTGCCTAGCATACTTTCTGGCAAATGGAAGACACTTAGTAAATATTTGCTGAATGAGTTGATTCATGTATAATTTTTATTTTAAAAATAGATCAAATTGCATACAATTTTGCTAATACCTGTCATCAAATAACTGTTTAGAGCTTCAGTCGGAAGATCATCCCAAGTCAGTAAGTTCATTTCAGATACATCATTTTTAACAGATCCTTGGTATTCCTTGGTATGCTTGTACCATAATTAATTTACCAAACACACTATTTTTGAAATTTTAAGTAATGTCCAGTTTTTAGCATTTGTTATCAGTGTTGGGAGGCATATCCCTATACTTAGTTCTTAATATATTAAGAAATAGCATTACTAGGTCAAAGGATAGGTACATACTCAAGTTTTGGAAGACACTGATAAAATTCTAGAAAGGTACACCAATTTAACAAAAAGAGATGAGTTATAAAAAAGCATGCTAGATAGATAAAACATAGACTTTATTTACAGCTGCAACAGATTGGCTACAGTATTCTGAGCAAGCCACCTAACCTGTATATGAATTTATTGATAACATCCTGGATGGAGACTTGATGCCTGTTTAATACATAAATAGTCACAGAACATGTCAAAACACTCAAAGCTCAAAAATAAGAAAACAAACCATCCAAATCAAAAGTGGGCAAAAGATTTGAACAGACCTTTACCAAAGAAGATAAAAGTATAACAAATGAGCATATGGAAAGATGGTCAACATGGTTTGTCATTAGGGAAGTGAAAATGAAAACCAGAGGTACCATTACACACATATTAGAATGATCAAAATAATACAAGGCAAACTGAAAACTGACAGTAGCAATTCCTGGTGAGGACATAGAATAATTGCAACTCTAATTCATGGCCGATGGTAATGCAAAATGATGCAACTACTTTGAAAACCAATTGGGAAGATTATTATAAAGTTAATTGTATTTTACCTTATAATCCAGCAATTTCACTTCTAGGTATTTGCCCAAGAGAAACAAAAGTTTATGTGTACATAAAAACCTATAGCGAATGGTTACAGCAGCTTTATTCATAATTGTCCCAAACTGGGAATAACTGACGTCCTTCACTACGTGACGGGATAAACAAACTATGGTATATCCATACAAAAAATTAATACTCTGCAATAAAAGGGGCTGAACTATTGATATAAACCAATAACATGGATGAATCTCAAATGAATTATGCCTAATGAAGTCAGACACAAAAGGCTTTTGTATGATTCTCTCTCTATGCAACATTCTGGAAGAGGCAAAACCATAAGCACAGAGGAAACAAATCAGTAAATAATAGGTTCAGGGATTTGGAATGTATGAGGGATTGGTCACAAAGGGGCAACGTGGGAAAATTTCCTTTAGCTGATGGAACTGTTCTTTATTTTGACTATAGTGGTTGTGGAAAGGTTTTATGTATTCATCAAAACTCACAGACTTCAGCAAAAAAAGAAAAAATTTATAAGGTAGATTAAAACATAATAACCTAAATATTTAAACAAATAAAAAATAGGGAAGCAAACAGAGGACAACCGTAGTACATGCTATTTTTGTCACCTGCAGGGCATTAAGAAGGCTTGATGTAGCCTGGTGTGTGCTGGTGTGTGTGCACGTTTTGTCAACATTGGCTGAAAGATATACCCAAGACAGACTTTGAAGGTGGACATCTGCTCATCACCTGAAATGATTAGAAGGCTGTTTTTGCATTCAAAATGAGAGGATATTTTTGAGATACAGACTTAGTCCAGAATATACTTCTCAGAACAGTTGTTAAAACGTAAAATACTTGGAGAGGCAAACCTGAATATAGGAGTAAAAAACAAGAGAAGCTTAGCCAGTGTTCTTAATATTTATGATAGTACGGATGCAATAGTGAATGAAGGGTTGTGAAGTAACATCACCCAAAGTGTTATTATTTTCCCTTTATAAAATGTTTTCCCTGCAGATCCCTTATAGTAAATACTATTCCGTTGCAATTTTGCTTTTATTTCCAATTAAAAAGATAAAGTGTATTCACATACCTCTTAAAAAATTAATTTGAGCTATGACATTGAGTCAAACATTTCCATGAATCTCAAGTATGACTGAAAAATTTTTAAAAAATGCATCAAATTAGTTATTTCAATTATAACTATTTCAACAGCAGACATTAATTTTTGTGAGTTTTAAATTTTATTTTAGAGAAGCTTTATGCTGAGGGAAAAATATGGAAACTTTGTTATCTCAATGACTTTAAACAAACAAAGGTTTACTTCCTGCTAAGGCAACAGTACCCTCTAATTCAGTTGGCTCCTCTGCACAGCTCTCTTTAGGTAGTGGTAAAGGGGCCCAGAACTCACTCATCTTGCAATTTTGTTATCTTGCAGTTGATTTCAACAGTGTGAAAGGAAAAATAAGAGCATAGAGTAACCATGCTGATTTTTAGTGCCTTAGGCTGCACACGATGCATCCCGTGAGTTCTTATTCCACTGGTGAGAACTGTTTCTATGATTGCCTCTAGATGCAGAGGGACTGGGAAATGAAGTTTAGTTGTGATCAAAAGAAAATTAAATTATTAGGTGAATATATAACATTGTTTCTGCCACATATTAAAAAAAAAACTGTTTATGGGGTACCCGAGTGGCTTAGTTAGTTAAGCGTCCAACTTCTGCTCTGTTTATGATCTCTTGTTGGTGAGTTCCAGCCCGCATCAGGTTCTGTGCTGACAGCTCAGAGCCTGGAGCTTGCTTTGGAATTTGTGTCTCTTTCACTGCTCCTCTCCTGCTAGAGCTGTCTTTCAAGAAATAAAATAAAACCTTAAAAAATATTTTAAAAAGCTGTTCATGACATCTTTTATTTTCTATTAACATAAACAAATAGATTTAATTTGAAAAATGAAATAACTGTAATGGTTTGATTTTTGGGTTCCCAAACACCATTTTCTCCAAAGCCAAAATTTGGTCAGAAACTCAGATACATTTATGTCAGAGCTAATATCTTTTCACCATGGATAATTTAGAAAAGGCTGGGTCATGGACTTGATTAGCAAGGAAGAAATGAGTTCTAACTTGTTGTGGACAGTATCTCTGAGATAGCTGAATAAATATATAGACAGAGACCTGAAAAAACAAGGTGCTTATATAAAAGAGATGTGAATATTTGATTTCTGTGAAGCCATAGGACTTACTCATTTGTTTTAAATCTATTATATTGTTAATTCTTTACTTCATTCATGAACTCAGTAAATTATTAACAAGTCCCTAAACAAGTCAGATAACCTGCTAGAATTAGGATAAAGATAAAACTAAATATGTTCCTTAACCTTGAAGAAGTTTTTTTTTGTTTTTTTTTCTTTTCTTTTTTTCAATTTTATTTTTTTTTTTTTTTTTTACAAATAGTTTATTGTCAAATTAGTTTCCACATAACACTCAGTGCTCATCCCCATAAGTGTCCTCCTCTGTGCCCATCCCCCCTCCCCCCCTCTTCCATCAGTCCTCAGTTAAACTTGAAGAAGTTTTAATGTAGGTAGGAAGTTATTTTTCAGCACTTAAAAACAAAAACGTAAACTGTATAGTTGAACAAGCAGTTGTGAAGTAGAAAGATAATGTTCAAAGTGCCAGTGGGTACAGAGACGAAGGTGCAACTAACTGCTTGGAAGAGAGTGTAAGCAGATTCTACACTTGATGAGGGATGGGCCTATATGTCTGTTAAAGGCTGATATATATCCTGTAAAAAAGAATCTGGGATGGTGTCACCAAGTTTATCTAGAATTGAGTAGAGTGATGAGTGTCCTCACAATATATTTGAATGAAATAAGTTACCAACTCCAGAGACCATTTGTGCATAAATACATTTTCTTTCCTGGTTTGGACATATGCTCCTAAATTGGGGTTAGGCATACATGTTTGGCAGAGAACTCTCTGTGCTACCATCTATAAAGTTTGGCTGGTGAGGCTGTGGGTGCACTAGTGTTTGTGGTTATCTTCTCTTCCCCAGGGCAGGAATCATTTTGGAGTGGTACCCATCCTTGCTGGGGCAGCTTGAAGGCATGTCAAGGCAGGAGCTACTTTGGACAGACATCTGTCAAGTGGCGCAGGTTGGATAAGTCAGGTCTGCAGGATCAATATATTTTTTAATGTAACCAAAATCCTTATAGTGCTTATTTAGGCCAGTCTATGGGGCAAATGCAGGTTGAAGAGATACTAGCTCCAGGAAATGACACATATATGAGGTGTATAACAAATATTGACACCTCAGACAATAGCCCAGGGTGAAGGACATCTCTTAATGTGTCTTCTCAGGGCAAATGAAAAGTGAGGTGACAGAATGTGGTGTTAGGATGAAATTGACAAGGCAAGTAAGATATAAAGATACAGGAGTAATAGGAGTTGGCATTAGAGGCTTAAGCTGACAGAGGAAAAAAGACATTGCATGGTGAGAATAATAAATTAGGTTTTCGTGTATGTGTGCATGCACACACATGTGCACGTATTTGTATGTGAATGAATGTGTGAATAGGTCTAAATTTATTTCCTGACTTTATGAAGAAACGATTTAAACTAATTACAAGAATACTTGCTAAGACTTCTGCATCTGGTGAAGATGTAGTAACGTGGACTGAATAGGGTGCCTGAAACAAATATAAGAAAATATAAGAAAAGACAAAATGATGTAACCAAAAAGCTGGTTCTTTGAGATAAGTGATATTGATAAATGTCTAACTAGAATGATCAGTTAAAAAAAAACCAGAGAAAACATGTAAGAGGAATAAAAGAGATGGCATTACTATAGATTCTATAGATGTTGAAAATATAGTTAAGGAATATTACTAACAGCTGTATTCCAGTATATGATCTGCTTAGTGGAAATTGATTCCTTGAGTGACAAACTACCAACGGTTCACTCAAGAAATATAAGATAACCTGAAAACTCTTATATCTCTTAAAGAATTTGCAGTTAAAAGTCTTAACATAAAACACCAGAAAATTCTACCAAACACAGAAGAAATAATATGAATTCTGTGTAAACACTGTTAGGAAATTGAAGAAGACTGAATATTTCCCAACTTACTGGTTGAGGTCACATTACAATGACACCAAAGTCATAAAAAAACATAGAGATGAAAACTCTTTCACAATATCCCCTAAGAACATAGGTGACAAAAAAAAAATCCTTAATGGAGTTTTAGAAAACCAAATCTAACAATATGTTAAGTGTGATATATCATGGTCAAGTGAAATTTGTCCCAGAATGAAAGGTTTTTATACTTGATAACTAATCAATGTAATCCACCAAATCAGAAAACTAAAAAAGGAAAAAAAGTATGAGCAAACATATAGAAGAAATAGAAGAAAACATCAATTTGATAAGGGATGTCTACAAAATTCCCACTATTAATATATCATGATGAAAGACTGAATGCATTTCTTCCAAGATCAAGAACAAATCAAGGATTCTGTTACAACTTCTATTCAGCTTTGTACTGGAACTAGTAAATAAATTTACCAGGTTTGTAAGAATAAAACAAATACATAAAATTGTTTTTGACATAATAACAAAAAATATTCATAATTGAAATAAAAAATTATGCCACTTAAAAAGTTGTGCACTTATAGCATAAAAAGTTATTAAATACTTAGAGATAAATCTGGCAATATATATAAATAAATATATCCATTAAACTGTAAAATGTTATCAAGAGAAATTAAACAAACCTAAATAGTTGGAGAGATATATTATGTTCATGGGCCAGAATAATCAATATTTTTTTGATGTCGATATTCACTAAATTAATCAATAGATTCAACAAAATCACACCCGAAAGGCTAGCAGAAGATTTGTTTTTGGTAGTTATTAACAAGCCAACTCTAAAATTCATATGTGAAGTCTATGGAACTAAATGTAACCAAAAGTTTAAAGATTGTTAACAAAGAAAAAAGCATTGGATAGCTAGTCCTACCTGATTTCAAGGTTTATTATAAACATACAATAATCAAGACTGGTATGGCATCAAGATAGAGAAATAGAAATAGACCCATACATATGAAAAATTCATATTTGATAAAAGTTCAAGGCAATTTACTGGAGAAAAGTATTGCTGATTTCAAGAAATATTCTGGAATAATTGGATACCCATATGCCAAACATAAAACAAAACAAAAAGCATGAACTCCTATCTCTATCTTGTATCATATAAAATATTAACACAAAATGGATTATAGACCTAAATATAAAACCTAAAGCCACAAACCTTTTAAAGGAAAACAAAAATAAGTTTGGATAAAGGATTTGAACTTTTTTTCATTTTGCAATTCCATGTATTTTTCTGAAGCACCTGTAGGTTAGGAAAGAACATACTTCCCTTAGCGAGAGAAGGTAATAAAAAAAAAAAGAACCTAAACAGTGGAGACAAACTTGCCTGAAGTATAATTTTGAGTAGAACACTGTACATTTAGAGTCATATTTAATCTCTAAGGAGGAACATTCATTTTGATAGTGCCTGAGACAATGCCTTTCAAATAGTTGGTAATTCATAAGTACATTTCTAGGATAAGGTAAGAAATTCTACACAGTGTCAAAGAAAGATTACACTGGACAGAGTTAAATTAGGCAAGACTTTATTCAAGGCAATTGCAGTAAGGTAGATTGAACTCTTAAAGGCAGGAGGATTTTTAAGCATTAAAAATGAGCTAATGAAAAAGTACTGGAAGACATTAAGAAGAAGGGTAGTCGATGTGATTAGACCATCTGTGTTTGCTAATTGGTACTTATCAATTAAGATAGAGAAATAGGAGCATTGTTTTTCTTGATGATCACACTTCCAAGGGATAGCTCTGGGTACTTAAGAAAGACATTCTTAGGTAGTAAAATGGGCAAGAGGCTGGGAGAAGATTTACATTTCAAAGAGAAGAGAAAAATTCACAGTTGAAAGATATCTAAAGTATATGCTCTAGGAAAAGGGAAGTCAGGGGTCAGTAGTCTAAAAGAAACCTGTTTAAAGTTTAGTCAAACTGAGGGGTATTTTAAGGCCTAATACAATCTTGGGAAACAGATTGATGGGAATATTACCCAGAAGTCTACACATTTAACCTTTGCTCTTTATAACAACTGTAGATTTTTACCACACGAAAGAGGATAGCCAGAGTAATGTATATCTATCATCATGATGGACAATAACTCAGAGAATGGGTGTATGGTATCTTTTTATATAAAAATGTATGCAATTTTACTTATTCTAAGAACCTGGAATGCTGAAGCAAATGCAGTGTAATGGTTCTACTTGAGGCTCATGATTATGAGAATTTGGCTTTAGGATGATAATTCTTTTGATAATTAAATGCACTCTAATGTTTTGTCCTTTCCATGTATCTGATTTTTTTCAACACAGTTAGCTTTACTACAAATGGATTTAAAATGTTACAAAATAGGGGCGCCTGGGTGGCTTAGTCGGTTGAGCGTCCGACTTTCGCTTAGGTCGTGATCTCGCGGTTCGTGGGTTCGAGCCCCGCGTCTGGCTCTGTGTTGACTGCCAGCTCTGAGCCTGGAGCCTGTTTCAGTCTGTGACTCCCTCTCTCTCTCTGACCCTCCCCTGCTCACGCTCTCTCTCTCCTAGAAATAAATAAAACATTAAAAAAAAATTAAAATGTTACAAAATATACATTTTTATATGTATAAAATTTCAAATTATGTTTTAATAAATCCCCATTTATGCCACATTTTGCTGAATTATCATGTGGAAATTATATATTCTGATAAAAGCAACTAAGGGTAGTAAATCATATTCCATGTTACTTCTGAGGAAAAATTCATTTTTTCAAATGTTTATATTAGGTCAATTTAAGAATTAAGAGATATAGTTGATTATACACAATGCTGATTATATACAACCTTTATTATATCATATCCAAGTTGATTGTGACTATGGAGATTTCAAGGATGTTTTAAAAATATCTTTGGAGAAGAAGCTGTTTTCTATTCAAACACAGTATTTGCGCTAATAATGATTCATAAGGAGGCAGTGAAACCTAGCCAGGTACCTGAATGAGTAAGACTTGCTCCCAAACTGTAAAAGACTGGAGAAAAACCTACTGAAGAGATCCATAATGGGATAAACATTCATTATTTCCTAAGCTGAAATTTCTCCAGGGGTGCATTGGCTCAGTTTATCTTTCACAAGATAAAAGAGGCTACTCTAATGAATTTAGGGATGAGGAAGTAATACAAGTAATATTTCTTTTGTAGTACTTTCTTACACATTTTGTCACACATTGAAAATATACTTACAGAGCCTCTGAGCAGGGCAATCCTGGTTTCAGCCTAGCCACTACCATGTCTCAGAGACTGCAGAACCCCTTTTTATCCACTGCCACCCACTTTTGACACACAACATCCAAGCATGGATAAAAATATGCTGGTTCAATGTGTAGCAACATGAATAGAACTTGAGGGTGTTATGGTGAGCGAAATAAGTCAGGCAGAGAAGGACAGATACCATATGTTTGCACATATAGGAAGATTAGGAGGAACTTAATGGAGGACTGTCGGGGAAAAGAAGGGGGGAAATTGGGGGAGAGGGAGGGAGGCAAACCATGAGAGACTCTTGAGTGCTAAGAACAAACTGAAGACTGATGGGTGTGGTGAGGAAGGGAAGGGGGATGATGGGTATGAGGAGGGCACTTGTGGGGATGAGCACCGGGTGTTACATGGAAAGCAACTTGAAAATAAACTATTTAAAAAATTAAAAAAAAAAAAAATGTGCTGGTCCAGAAGGCCAAACTGGCCAAGTAAGCTAAGTTATACAGTGACATAGTGGCCTGCATTGTGGCCTGTAACAGAACAATGAGCTCCATTATCCAAAAAGGAGAGGAATCTTCTTTAAAATTGTTTATAGGAGCCAATAGGTCATCTTGGAGATCCATCTCAAGTATTGAGCCAATGATGTGAGGTGCTGAGAAAAACAGTAGATGGCTTGAGAGTTCAGAAAGCAATTACAGAGGTGTCTGTAATGGAATACTATCTCTTTGGAAAACTTGACAATCACAGAGCAAAATCTTCTGCCTGAAAACAAAAGACTATTTCCGCTACGTGGCTCTAGTTGCTGCTGGTGATAAACCAGAAAGACTATGGATCCATCTCAAGCATGCCAAGAAGCTGTTTAAATCAGAAAAGGGACATGCAACCAAAACATCCTACAGTGTTGGGTCTGGGTTGTCATTTCTCTGTATTTTACTGTGCAATACTCAACTTCCCAAAGATGGCTCTTCTGCAAAGACAGCTTTCTTTTCCTGTTTAATTGAAATATAACTAACACATAACATTGTGTAAGTTTAAGGTGCACAACATAATGATTTAATATATGTATATGTTGCAAAATGATTATCAGAAATTTAACATCTCACGTAGTTACAATTTTTTTCCCTTGTGATGAGAACTCTAAGATTTTCTCTCAGCAACTTTCAAGTACTCAGTGTTATTCATTATAGTCATCATGTTGTACTTTACAACTCTAGAACTTATTTATCTTAGAATAAAGAGAAATTCTCTGGCAACCACAAATCTGATTCTATTTCTATGAGTTTGGTTATTTTATTAAAAAAACTGTTCATGTTTATTTAATTTTGAGAGACAGAGAGACAGACAGAGCATGAGCAGGGTAGGGGCAGAGAGGGAGGGAGACACCGAATCTGAAATAGGCTCCAGGCTCTGAGCTGTCAGCATAGAGCCTGACATGGGGCTTGATCTCACAAACCCTGAGATAATCACCTGAGCCAAAATCAGACAGTTAACTGACCGAGCCCCCCAGGTGCCCCAAGTTTGATTATTTTAGATTTCACCTAAAAGTGAGATCATATATTTTTCTTTCTCTAACCTATTTCATTTAGCATAATACCTTAAGTTCCATCCATGTTATCACAAATGGCAGAGTTTTCTTTTTTTTTTTTAATATTTATTTATTTTGAGAGAGAGTACAAGCAGGGAAGGGGCAGAGAGAGAGGGACACAGAGAATCTGAAGCAGACTCCAGGCTCTGAGCTGTCAGCACAGAGCCTGACACAGGGCTTAAACTCATAAACCATGAGATCATGACCTGGGCCAAAGTTGGATGCTTGACTGACCCAGCCACCCAGGTGCCCTGTCTGCCTGTTTTATATAGATTTTTGTTTGTTTTTGTTATTGCTGGGGTTTTTGTTTGTTTTCTTTGTTATTGAGTTGTATGAGTTTTTAAAATATGTTTTAGATATTATCCTTTATCATATATATGATTTGCAAGTATTTTAAGGTTGTTGGTAGATTGTCTTTTCATTTTATTGATGTTTGCTTTGCTGTGGAAAAAATTAGTTTTATGTAGTCCCACTTGATTATTTTTGCTTTTGTTGCCTTTCTTTTTGGTGTCATACAAAAAGTCATACCAAGATTGATATCAAAGAGGTTAGTGCCTATGTTTTCTTCTAGTTTCATGGTTTCAGGCTTTATGTTCAAATATGGAATCCATTTTGAATTAATTTTTGTGTATGGTGAAAGAAAGAGCCCTGTTTCATTCTTTTGCCTGTAGCTGTCCAGTTTCCTCAACACCGTTTGTTGAAGAGACTGTCCTTTCCTCATTATACGTTCTTGGGTCCTTTGTCATATATCAGTTGCAATATATGTGTAGGTTTATTCCTGGGCTCTGTTCACTTCTATTGAACTCTGTGTATGTGTTCACGTCAATATACTATTGATTACTGTAGCTTTGTAATATAGCTTGAAATCAGGGTACATAATGCCTTCAGTTTTGTTCTTTCTCAAGATTGCTTTGGCTATTTTTGGTCCTTTGAGGTTCTGTACAAATTTTGGGATTGTCCCATTTATTTCTGTGAAAAATACCATTAGAGTTTTTATAAGATTCATTGACTACTTTGGGTAATGCGGACATTTTAACAATATTAATTCTTCCAATGTATGAATACAGAATACCTTTCCGTGTGTGTGTGTGTCTTCAATTTTTATCTTCCACGTCATAATTTTCACCTGTTTGGTTAAGTTTATTCTTAGATATTTTATTCTTTGAACACCATTGTGAGTGGGATTTCTTCTTAATTTTCTTTTCTGAAAATGTGTTAGAAATATGGCAGGTTTTTTGTATTGATTTTGTATCTTACAACTTTAGTAAATTTATTTATTCTAACAGTGTTTTGGTGGACCCTCTAGGGTTTTCTAAAATCCAAACAGCAAATAGTGACTTTGAGGTCCTCCTTTCCAAATTGGATGCCTTTTATTTATTTATTTATTTTTCTTGCCTAATTGCTCTGGCTGGGACTTCCAATACTATGTTGAATAAGGATGATGAGAGTTAGCATCCTTGTCTTACTCTTTATCTTGGAGAGAAAGCTTTCAGCTTTTCACTGTTGAGTATTATGTTAACTGTGTGCTTGTCATATATGGCTTAAATTATTATGAGGCACGTTCCTTCTCTACTGGTTTGTTGAGAATTGTCATCTTGAGATGGCTAATATGGGGATTTGGAATTTTTGTAATAATACTTTAACTACATTGTGCCTTTACCAAGGCCTGTGTTAAACCTCCTGTGTCTAAACAAAGAAAATGGACTACAAACTGGTTTGTCCTGGTAAAGAATAGCAGAGGTAACTGGTTCCTATCACAGATACAATTGTTGTGAATGCTTTAGAACTTGGAGTCCTTCTGAGACTCGAGTAGACATGGATACCCTGTGGATATTATATTTTGAACCATGTGCCACTTGTGGAATGTACAATCTCAATGTACAAGCCTTTGACTATGGGGTCAGAAGTGTTCCTTTAAACACAATTACAAACCAATTCAGCCTAGAAGAGGGCAGAAAGTTTTCACATTCCATTATTTGTAAATTTACCTATTGTTTGCTTTCACCATTTTTGTAATACTCATTTTGTTCTCATTTAAATATGTAAGCAAGCTAAGCACAGATGAACAAGATGCAGTTAAAGGGAATTGCTTGATAGCCATTATTTCATATATATCAAGTAGAGAACTAAAAAGCAAAAAACAGTTGCAAACAAAATGCTTAACTTCTTTAAGGTTTTTGCTTTTGTGATTTTTAAAAACTTATTAAACATGAATGTACTATAAAAATACTTAACAGGGAAATAACAGGATAGTGGCTAATTTTGTTTATTATCTTATGAAATTTTCATCAGGTTTTTCTTCTGCTTTTGTGGTATTCTTTTGAAATGGTAACTGGTTTTATTTGTTTATTAAAAATTTTTTGATGTTTATTTGAGAGGGCGCAAGCGCGTGCGGGGGAGGGGCAGAGAGACAGGGAGATACAGAATGGGAAGCCGAATCCAGACTCCAGGCTCCCAGCTGGCAGCACAGAGCCCGCCACTGGCTCCACCTCACTAACTGCAATATCATAACCAGAACTGAAGTTGGATGCTTAACTGACTGAGCCACCCAGGCGCCCCTTTTCTTTCTTTTTAAAAGAATTTTGTTTGATGAAACGTAACTGGTTTTACTATATACTTTTCAGCATCCTTTGCTTTGGCTGTATTTATTGATTTATAATGCTTTGAAATGTTAGTTGTTTTAACAAAAAAGTTAAATACTATTTACATATGATCTAAAATTTTCTTATTCACTGGCGAGGAGATAAGAATATAAATATGCTAGAATATCTTTAAGAAATACATACTGGAAGATTAAGCCAGTAGAATGTTTAGAACTTTGTAAGGTGCACATGCCTTTTTGCTGAAGCCAGAACGTTGATAGTAGCGGCACCATTTGGGTAGGGGGTGTGTGGCTGTTAACAGAGGTGTTATACTAATCTGGAATCGGAAGAATATGAAGAATTTTGTCCTAAGCATGTGATTTAGCGATAAGAGGTGAGTGAGATGCAGAGTGATGTGGGGCAATAAAGCTACTGTCATTACATTTTGGATGATAACTTTCTTTCTTTCTTTTTTTTTTTTTTATTTCTAGGAGAGAGAGAGAGAGAGACAGCGTGAGCAGGGGAGGGTCAGAGAGAGAGGGAGATACAGACTCTGAAATAGGCTCCAGGCTCTGAGCTGGCAGTCAGCACAGAGCCCGACGCGGGGCTCGAACCCACGAACTGCAAGATCATGACCTAAGTGAAAGTCGGGCGCTTAACCGACTAAGCCACCCAGGCGCCCCTGGATGATAACTTTCTAAACCATGTTTTAAATAGTTGTTGAATGATTAGCAACTTTGGCTTTTTATTTTATGGGATATTAGAGAAAGATCACTAAGTTTTACTTGAAAACTTGGTTCTACTTTTAGAGAAAATTCATACCTGATTTTACATTTTAATTTATAGGTAAGGTATAAGTAAATATCAGGGTTTTAATAAATCAAATAACAGCTTTTACTACAGATTAATATTGTAATTTACAGTGAAAATAATACTTTATTTTATTTTAGAGAGAGAGCACAAGTGGGGGAGAGGGGCAGAGGGAGAGAGAAAGTATATTAAGCCAACTTCATGCTCTGCATGGAGCCCAATGTGGGGCTCCCACAATGTTAGGATCATGACCTGAGGCAAAATCAAGAGTCAAAGCCACCCGGATGCCTCCAGAAATAATTTAATAATGAAATATGTGCATTTCTGTAAGGAAATAAATATACAAATGGACAATTGTCAGGCCATAAATAAAAATAGAACTCTCACCCACAACCTTTTGTTTTAATCTGTCCCAAATGGCAGAACTTGATCAGTAACTGCCAGCTTTCTTAATTTTTTTTTCTTGCCTCAAATTTAGGACTAACCAGAGAAAATCAAATATGCTCCTATAACCAATCCCATATAATGTACCCTGCTTCTAGTTAGCCCTTCCCCAACTTCCTCATACCAAACACTTCTATGCAGGGCATACCTGAAGCCTTCCCTTTTTTTCCACTGGAAAACTTTTACACTCTTCTGATGGCCTTTCAATCTCTGCCAAATGCAAGTAATGGCTGACTCCATTGCTGTAATAATGTATGAATAAATAGCTTTTGCTTGCTTTCATTTGGGTAGTCTTCATTCTTTTACATATCTGGAAATATACATGTATGGGATATTAAAAGTTATAAAATCCTAAGAAGTATCTAAGATTTTTAAATAATAATTTCAGGGTATAAATTACTCAATATTAAATAATCTCATGATTCTAAAACCTTGGTGAATTGCAGCTAGACACTGAAAAGCAGTCAATTCTAAGTTAGATACCAGTTTTCCAATCATTTCCTGATTTTAAAATACAAATTTTTATGTTCACACTTTTGAAAGTAACCTAGATCATCTGAAAGTTATTTTAATATATAATTTATAGTGGTCCTATGAGTCATTAACCCAGGATCATACCTGATAATTTAAAGTTTTATCTAGAAAAGAATTTTGACTTTCAGTTAGTTGGCAAGGCATATCCAATATTTAGATAAGAAATTCAATTACCTTTTCATAGAAGCCACGATGATTAGAGTTCAGAGAGCCAGAGGCACTATGCTGTTTCACTTTAATGTATAGCTGAACCAATTCTGTTTTTAAGTATATATTTTATTTCAAGAAATTATATCTGCCTTAAAAGCCACAAGCACACTACTGTGTTCATATTTATTGTTTTTAAACTAATTATTTGCTAACTAATACAGTAAGTCTGTTTTGTTAAATAACAGAAGCACTTAACTTTATAAAAATCTCTCTGGAGTTTTCACCTGGACTAACTAAGTATCACTTAGTTATGTTCAAACACAAATTATAATAGACAATGCCAAAAGAACTTTTCTGGGGGCCTTAGAAGATAAAACAAAAGTGAAAAAAAAAACCCACCTGGTAATGTACTTTTTATTAAGGAAATCCCAGATTCGCTAGTGGTTCTCAGTCTTTTCTCATCTTTATCATCATCATCATCATCATCATCATCATCATCATCATTGCAAGCATGCATACTGCTTACTCTGTGCCAGTTATTGTTCTAAGAACATTATAGGAATGAACTCATATAATCCGTATACCAATTCTAGGAGGTAACTATAATAGGTCCTTAATACTTTTTCTAGATTTATAATTTTTGTTATCTAAATCAATGGTTCTTATATTTGAGATTTAAATATAATTTAAAATTAAAAAGAATGGAAAACTCACAAAGTAGTTTTGCCAAGTAAGATCATAAGAAATTACCCACAATCATCAACACAACTATCTACTGTAATCAACTTTTCATTATAAAGAGATAGTTTAACATCAAAACAGGGAAGACAAGCTAAGAATAGAGTGCTCTCTTTTACTGAAAAAAATATATATTCGCCTTATGAAAAGCTTATTTTGTTCTTCATTTTTTCAGAATTTAACATAAATAAAAGTTTTATTTATAACCAAAACTAGTTAGTTGTTTTCACCTTAAGGAATAAATTAGGAATTTTATTCGTCCCAACTAGTTGATGGCAAAACAACCAATCCATTTTGTCAATATTATTGAAAACAGAAAACAGTCACATTTCCCTGGTTTTATGTGGAGAAATTAATTGGCAGTTTGAAGTATTTACTTTTCAATTGTTTTTGTTGTTGTTATTCTAATGAATGAAAGTAGTGAATAGAATATAAATAGTAATTAGAAAAAAATTAAGCATTAAAGCCACATACGCACAAAATGGATTCACATCCATGTCCATTTACCTATAAAATTGTCAAATAAGTATATTTTGCATGTAGAGCAGTTAAGATTATTTTCCTCATGTCTCCCTTTATTTATATGATTTCTTAGATCTGTGAGTTAGCCGTTCTCCAGAGTCTTCTACCTTAACTTTAATATCACTATATCCTGGGAAATACTAAAAATTACATTTCAAGCTTGAGGGATTTATTGTCTGTCTGTAGGCAATATAAAACGTAACTCAATTTTGCCCAAGGGATTAACTTTCAAGCTATGTTAATTTGTTATTTAGGTGCCACTTACTGATTTTTTTCGTTTCATCATTTCTTCAGCTGTTTGTTCTATAGTAGGGATATATTGATTATTCTTGTGAATGAGTGATTGAAGCAAAAGAGATCCTAATTCTATATCCAGAAATCAAGAAATAGCTAACAAAATAAACAATGTCAAAGTGTACATTATTTGTTGAATAGAGAGTTGGATGATAATTCAACTCTGCATAGAGATAAATCAACACTGAGAATAATGTGTTAGATTAATATTTTATTGAGTTATGAAAAAGAACAGGAATGTGGTCATGTTCTCTCCTTTGCAAGATAATAATTGCTCCTGGGGTGGCTATTTGGGTCACAATTAGAAAATGATTATCTATCGGTGTTCAAGTAGTTAAAATGTTACTCAAAAATAACTGAGACAGTATTCTGAATGTGACTATGGAAACATCAATTAGAGCAAATTGATTTGGTTAGTGATTTCATATATAGAGTTCATAGAAAAATGGGCCCTAGTAAAAATAGTTTTATATTGTCTAGTAATGTATTTGGTCAGATATTTCATTCAAAAAATCAGTTTAGAAAAATTTTTAATGAAACATATTAAATTGTGGTCCTTCAAACGTATGCCCTAATCCTAACTCCCAGTGCTATCACTGTGGATTTATTTGGAAAAAAAAATGGCCTTTACAGATATAATTAAGTTAAGTGGCCTTAAAAGAGAGTAAAAAACTAGTAAGAACTATGTATTGGACAAGGCCACTAAATAGAATATTGTGAAGAGAAGCTAACATAATGAAAGATGGATAAGGTAGGAGGCTAATTCTATATAATTCTGAAAATACAAACTATGGTTTGGTACTTTAAAGGAAGGAATGGATAGATGAATGGAAGGATGGATGGATGGATGGATGGATGGATGGATAAAATATCCAAAGAGGAGGGTATTCTGAATCACCAGGTTGGGCCCTAAGTCCAATGCAATCTCTTTATGTGAGACACAGGGGATAAAGCCGTGTGAAGATGGACATAGAGGGGTGCCCGGGGGGTTCAGTTGGTTAAGTGTCCAACTTTGGCTCAGGTCATGATCTTGATGTTTGAGCCCCACATAGGGCTGTGTGCTGACAGCACAAAGCCTGCTTCAGATACCCACCTCCCTCTCTCTCTGTCCCTCACTCACTCATCCTTTTTCTTTCTCTCAAAATAAACATTTTTAAAAAAGATGGAGGCAGAGATTGGAGCAATGTGTCCACTAGCCAGAAGAAAAGAAAGAATTATGGACAGATTCTCTCCTATAACCTAAGAAAGTAACCAGTCCTATCAGCACTAATTTTGGACTTCTGGCTCTTATTTTTAAGTCATCAAGTTGTAAAAATTAGTTACAACAGCTCTAGTAAACTAACACAATTCTGCATAGACTAAAATGTCAGATTGTAAAACCAAAGCAGAAAGTAGTTAGAGCATATTGATTTGACAGGAGCTAAGTAGAGGATTAACTCTAAATAATGAGTCATCCCTAGTTTTATTTCATATCTATAATAACAAGCTTAAATAAAATTAATTGAATTTGCAACAGCTCTTGATTTTATGTTATGTCCAACACCATTGAAGATAGAGGAATAAGATAAATAGATATAATGAAGTCAAAATTTATAAGCAGAAACTGATTAAAAATGAAAATTAATTTGGAACCCAACCATCTAAAATATCTAGGGAAAGTACTTACTGAAACATAAATTTTTAAGAGGAAAGTCACTTGGGAAACATTTAAATGCTTAAGTAGGACATGAAAGTTATTAACCAAATGATATTAATTGCTGTGAGATTAAATAGCTAAAAGCAGACAACAATCTTTATGAGCAAAATCTTCCTAGTTTTTAGTCAATTATTGTTTGAATATTAGTTAGCAATTTCATCATGTATGTAGCAGTTATTTAAAATAAAGTCAAAATAATGTCATTTTTTGGTGATGATTTTATGGTCTAAATTAGGCAGACTTATAGGAAAATTCTCTATATTTATTTAAACTTTCCAAACATCTATTTAAAAGAGCAACTAACTGACACAATTTAGGTCAGATGCTTTATCCTCTTAAAATATATTTTAGGAAAGGATGAAGTAGTATTTTTTTAAAAAATCTTCCCAAATTATACAGAATCTGGATGGTTAGTCACTGCCAACTGTTATCAGAATAAACATATGTATCTAAGTGCCAGAATTTTTACTTATTCGTAAACTTCACAAAAGATAGTGTTCTCATTAAACAAACATGTGGCATCAAGCCAAGAGACTGAAAACAATTGAAATCTCACTTTGGATAAATGTCTAATTAATCATTGTTGACTAATTAATTCAACCCTTTTATTTCTATTCTAAGCTTTTCTTACCTGATATTAAAATATATAACAAATAGAGTTTCAAGAATATATTTTGAAAGATGCTCTGTCAAAGTAAATGTTATCTCCTGATGAGATTTTAATTAATTAGAGAAAAGTTCAGCAGAGGTTTAATATGAAAAAATTTCACTATAAAAATGTTTGGCAGTGCTACAACTTGTTTTGATGTGCTACTGAGTAAAATAAACTTGTAAGGCAATATGGAAATATGTTTTAATAACTCATGTTTCTCTCTATCAAAACATTGTATTAAGCCTTATTCTATAAAATCTTATTGCAGATGAAAGTAGGTTTGTCAGGAAATTATTAAATATGTTTTAGTGGTATATCAGTTTCAGATTTTATTCTTTGCCTTATGAACTACAATACTGAATGAGCTCGCCAAAGTAAAGCACACTGCGTGGTAAATGAAGCAGATAGGCACTCAATAAATGTGATTTATTTTTAAATTTAAAATCTTATTTTCAACTAATTCATTTATTTTTGAGAGAGAAAGACAGCACAAATGTGGGTGGGGCAAAGAGAAGGAGAAAGAAAAAGTCAGCCAGGCACCATGCCCTGACACAGGGCTCAATCTCAAAAATTGTGAAATGATGACCTGAGCTGAAATCAAGAGTCACACACTTAACGGAGTAGGCACTGAGGCACCCAAAATTTTATTTCTCTACTTTTCATACTAGATGTTTTAAAAATTTCTGCATAGTCATTTTCTCATTGTAAAATTTGGAAAATTTTGAGGGTATTAGTGAACTTTAATGAGTTTGTTGTTAAAAATGTGTATCTTTTTAAATCATATTTATTAGTTAGAAAACTGGATTAGAGTTCATAATAGGATAGGTAGCTAGCTGTTTCTGATATTTTCTTAGGTGATGTCCAGATCAGGATGTGGGCATTTGTAAATCTGTTTGCCTTAACATTCCTGCCATCTTCAACTCCATTCATCTTCACCTTCATGCCATTCCAACAACCCAGCCACATGAACACACATAGTATTTTGTTGTCTTTTAGTATTGCAATACTTTGAAGTTGTTAGAAGTAGAGATTTCTCTGCCCACTCTGCTCACTGAATCTTTTATTTCTATTTTTTTTGTTTAAAGTTTTTACTTAACTATAGTTAGTTAACTTATAGTATAATATTGGTTTCAGGAGTAGAATGTAGTGATGCATCTCTTACATAAAATATCCAGTGTTCATCACAACAAGTGCCCTTCTTAATACCCATCACCCATTTAGTCCATCCCCTAGTACCTCCCTTCGATCAACCTTCAGTTTGTTTACTATATTTTTTTAAAATTTTTTTAAATGTTTTATTTATTTCTAGGAGAGAGATAGAGACAGCATGAGCAGGGGAGGGTCAGAGAGAGAGGGAATCACAGACTCTGAAACAGGCTCCAGGCTCTGAGCTGGCTGTCAGCACAGAGCCCGACGCAGGGCTCGAACCCACGAACCGTGAGATCATGACCCAAGCGAAAGTCGGACGCTTAACCGACTAAGCCACCCAGGCGCCTCAGTTTGCTTACTATAGTTAAGAGTCTTATGGTCTGCTTCCCCTCTTTTTCTGTTCCCCCTTGCCCTATATTCATCTGTTTTGTTTCTTCCCACATATGAGTGAAATCATATAGTATTTGTCTTTCTGACTTGTTTTGCTTAGCATGATATACATCATTGCAAATGGCAAGATTCCATTCTTTGTGATGGCTGAGTAATATGAAATTGTGTGTGTGTGTGTGTATGGACATTTGGGTTTTTTTCATAATTTGGCTATTATTGATAATGCAGCTAGAAACATCACAGCACATAATCCCTTCAAATCAGTATTTTTGTATCCTATGGGTAAGTACCTAGTAGTGCAATTATTGGGTCATAGAATAATTCTATTTTTAAAATTTCTAGGAATTTTAAATTCCTCAAACTTAATATTTTTTAAATTTCTCAAATTAAATATTGTTTTCCAGAATGGTTGCACCAGTTTGCATCCCCACAAACAGTGTAAGAGAGTTCCCCTTTTTCCGCTTTCTTGCCAACATCTATTGTTTCCTGTGACATTCTGACAGGTGTGAGGTGGTATCTCATCATGATTTTGATTTTTTTTTTCTCTGATGGTGAGTGATGTTGAGCATCTTTTCATGTGTCTGTTAGCCATCTGGATGTATTCTTTGGAAAAATGTCTATAAATGTCTTCTGCCTGTTTCTTAACCGGATTATTTGTTTTGGGGTGTTAAGTGTTGTAAGTTCTTTATAGATTTCGGATACTAACCCTTTATCACATATGTCATTTGCAAATATCTTTTCCCATTCTGTAGTCTGCTTTCTGGTTTTATTATTTCCTTTCTGTGCAGAAGCCTTTTATCTTGATGAGGTCCCAATAGTTCATGTTTGCTTTTGTTTCTCTTGCCTCTGGTGATGTATCTAGTAAGAAGTTGCTGAAGCTGATATGAAAGAGGTTGCTGCTTATGTTCTTCTCTGGGATTTTGATGGTTTCCTGCCTCACATTTTGATCTTTCATCCATTTTGAATTTATTTTTGTGCATGGTATAAGTAAATGGTCCAATATCAGGGTGCCTGGGTGGCTCAGTCTGCTAGGTGTCCAACTCTTGATTTTGGCACAGGTCATGGCTTCACGGTTCATGGGACTGAGCGTCACATCAGGACTTGGTGATTCTCTGTCTTCTTTTCTCTCTCTCCATCCCCGATTCACACTTGTGCATGCTCTCTCTCTCTCTCTCAAAATAAATAAATAAGTAAACATAAAAAATGGTACAGTTTCATTCTTCTGCATATTGCTGTCCAGTTTTCCCAACACTACTTGTTGAAGGGACACTTTTCCATTGGCTATTCTTTCCTGCTTTGTTGAAGATTAGTTGATCGTATAGTTGTGGGTCCACTTCTGGGTTTTCTATTCTGTTTCATTGATCTGTGTGTCTGTTTTTGTGACAGTATCACACTGTCTTGATGATTACAACTTTGTAATGTAACTTGAAGTCTGTGATTGACAGGTGTGTCTACAGTTATGTTTTTCTTTTTCAAGATTGCTTTGACTATTTGGGGACTTTTGTGGTTCCATACAAATTTTAGGATTATTTGTTCTAGCTCTGTGAAAATACTGGTGCTCTTTTGATAAGGATTACATTAAATGTGTAGATTTCTCTGGATGGTATAGACCTTTTAACACTATTCTTCCAGTTAATGAGCATGGAATGTTTTTCCATTTCTTTGTTTCTGCTTCAATTTCTTTCATAAGTGTTCTTTAGTTTTCAGAGTACAGACGTTTTACCTTTCTGGCTAGGTTTATTCCTAGGTATCTTATGGATTTTGGTGTAATTATAAAAGGGATCAGTTCCTTGATTTCTCTTTCTGGTGCTTCATTATTGGTGGCATATAGAAATTTAACAGATTTCTGTATGGTGATTTTTGTATTCTATGATTGCTGAATTCATGTATCAGTTCTAGCATTTTTTTTATGGAGTCTTTTGGGTTTTCTACATAGAGTATTTTGTTATCTGTGAATAGTGAAAGTTTGACTTCTTCCTTGCTGATTTGGATCCCTCTTTTTTTCTTTTAGTTGTCTGATTTCTGAGGCTAGGACTTCCGGTACTATGTTAAATAACAGTGGTGAGAGTGGACATCCCTGGTTTGTTTCTCACCATAGAGGAAAATCTCTCAGTTTTTCCCCATTGAGAATGATATTAGCTGTAGGTCTTTTGTATATGGTTTCATGATGTTGAGATGTGTTCCATCTATCCCTATTTTGTTGAGGGTTTTTCTCAAGAATGAATGCTATATTTTGTCAAATGCTTTTCTGTATCTATTAAAGGATCATATGGTTATTATATCTTTTATTAATATGATTTATTACATTGATTTGCAAATATTGAACAACACTTGCAGCCCAGGAAAAAATTTCACTTGATTGTTGTGAATAATTCTTTCAGTGTCCTGTGGTATTTGATTTGCTAGTATCTTGTTGAGAATTTTTGCATCCAAGTTCATCAACTATATTGGACTGTAATTCTCCTTTTGAGTGGGGTCTTTGTTTGGTTTTGGAATCAAGGTAATGTTAGCCTTGTAGAATGAGTTTGGAAGGTTTCCTTCCATTTCTACGTTTTGGAACAGGAGTTTTTCGATTATTGATTTAATTTCTTTGCTGACTATGGGTCTGTTCAAATTTTCTATTCTTTTTTTCTGCTTCAGTTTTGGTAGTTTATATGTTTCTAGGAATTTATCCATTTCTTCCAGATTGCCATATATGTTGGCACATAATTTTTCATAATATTCTATTATAATTGTATTTCTGTGGTGTGGGTTAGAATCTCTCCTCTTTCACTCATGATTTTATTTATTTCATTTCTTTCTCTTTTCTTTCTAATATGTCTGACCAGGGGTTTATCAATTTTATTAATTCTTTGAAAGAACCAGCTCCTACTTTCATTGATCTGTTCTACTGTTGTTTGTTTGTTTCTATGTCATTTATTTCTGCTTGAATGTATTACTTCCTTTCTTCTGCTGGTTTAGGCTTTATTTGCTAATCCTTAGGTTGTGCATTTGAGACTTTTCTTGCTTTTTATATAAGACTGTATTACTATATACTTCCCTCTTACAACTGCTTTTGCTGTATCCCAAAGGTTTTAGACCATCATGTTCTCATTATCATTTGCTTCCATGTATTTTTTAAGTTCTTCTTTAATTTCTTGGTTAACACATTTCATTCTTTAGTAAGATGTCCTTTAACCCCCAATGTATTTATGATCTTTCCAATTTTTTTCTTGTGGTTGACTTCAAGTTTCATAATGTTGTGGTCTGAAAGTATTCATGGTATGATCTAAATTTTTTTGTACTTGTTGAGGCCTAATTTGTGACCCAGTATGTCATCTATTCTGGGAAATGTATCTGTGCACTTGAAAAGAATTGTGTTCTGATGCTTTAGGATGAAATATTATGAATGTATCTGTTAAGTCCATCCAGTCCAGTTTGTTATTCAAAGCCGTTGTTTCCTTATTGATTTTCTGCTTAGGTGATATGTCCATTGCTGTAAGTGGAGTGTTAAAGTCCCCTACTGTTCGTGTATTGTTATCAGTGAGTTTCTTTAAAAATTTTTAAAAGTGTTTATTTATTAGAGAGAGAGAGAGAGAGAGCAAGCGTGCACACGTGCGCATGTGTGTGGGAAGGGCAGAGAGAGAGAGGAAGACACAGAATGCTCTCAGCTGTGAGCACAGAGCCCAGTGCAGGGCTCCAACTCACAAATCATGAGATCATGACCTGAGCTGAAGTCAGACACTCAATCGACTAAGTCACCCAGGCACCCCTCAATGAGTTTCTTTATGTTTGTTAGTAATGATTTATATATTTGGGTTCTTTCAAGTTGGAGGCATAAGTATTTTAAAATGTTAGATCTTGTTGGATAGAACCTTTATTAAGATATAGTGCCCTTCTTCATCTCTTATTACAGTCTTTAGTTTAAAATCTAGTTTGCTTCATATGGCTATTCTGGCTTTCTTTTGACATCCATTAGCATGATAGATGATTATCCTTCACTTTCAATCTGCAGATGTCTTTAGGCCTACAATTAATTTATTTTAGGCAGCTTATAGATCAGTCTTTTTTTTTAATCCATTTTGATACCCTGTGTCTCTTTTATTTTTTTTCTCCACTCAAAGAATTCCCCTTAAAATTTCTTGTAGGTCCAGTTTAGTGATGATGAACTCCTATAGTTTTTGTCTGGGAAACACTTTATCTGTCCTATTCTGAATGGCAGCCTTGCTGGATAAAGTATTCTTGGCTGCATATTTTCCCTACTCAGCATTTTGAATATATCATGCTACCCCCTTTTGGCTTGCCAAGTTTCTGTGGATAAATTGCTGCTAACTTTGTTTGTCTTCCCTTTTAAATTAGGGATTTCTTTTCCTTTGCTACTTTCAGGGTTTTTCCTTATTTTGTATTTTGCAAATTTGACTACAATATTGTCTTATTGTTGGCCTGTTTTTGTTGATTTTGCCGGGAGTTCTCTGTGCCTCCTGGATTTGGATGTCTATTTGCTTCCCCTGGTTAAGGAAGTTTTCAGCTATAATTTGCCCAAATAAACCTTCTGTCCCCCTTTCTCTCCCTACTTACGGGACTCATATGACTTGAATGTTAGCACGCTTTATGGAATTGGTGAGTTCCCTAAGTCTACATTTGTGATCCAATAGTTATCTTTTCCTCTCCTTTTCTGCTTTATTATTTTCCATAATTTTATCTTCTGTCATCTTTTATCACTTAGTCATTCCTGTGCTTCTTCCATGCTTGTGGTCTCATTACATTCAGTCAGTTTTGCATGTCAGTTATGCCACTTGTTTATTTATTTATTTATTTATTTATTTTTCCATTTTGAACGACTAGTTGTTAGGTCTTTTGTCTTTGTGGTAAGAGACTCTCTGGTGTCTTTCATGCATTTCCTAAGCCAAACTATTATCCTTATGATTGTCATTTTAAATTGTGGTTTAGGCATATTGTATCTGTTTTGATCAGATCCCTGGATGTGACCTCTTCTTATTCTTTCTTTTTGGGATGAATTCCTTCGTCTTGACCTTGTGTCTAGGTCTTGGTATTCTATGTATTAGGAAAGCCTGTTATATATATCCTGCTACTGAGAGTAATGGCTATATTAAGAAGAGGTCATAAACTGTTGAGGACCTGGTGTTTTAGAAAGTGTTCCTAGTATATGCTGTCTGCACTCTGCTGTTGTGTTCTGGTTGCTCTTTTCTTCAGGTCAGTTCTCTTAGAATTTCTCCTTGACTGAAATGGGAAGTGTTTGGACATTTTCTGTTATGTGATGAGTTTTAACTCGGTGTTTTGTCTGCTTGTTAAAAGAGGCTACATCCTATTTCCCCTAGAGCTGGAGCTTTGCAGCATTCTATACATGGTCAGTAGACTTGGTGTGTGTGTGTGGGTGGGGTGGGGTTTGTGCTGGTCTTCTGGAGAAGGGGTATGCTACTGCATTGACTCTCAGACACACTTGGCCTCATTCAGAAGCACCTGAAGAGACCAGAAAGACAGACCTTGGTATAAGCAGCTCAAGCCTCAACTGTGTGTGCTCACTGAAATCTGATCATGCAGATGGGAGGGGTAAAAATGCCATCAGCTGGTTCTTTTCCCTGGAGATGGGTGGCCATACTCACTCACTGCTGTTCAGGAAGCCCTCACAGTAGAGTGAAGAGTCTCCCCTCCTTTGTCCCAGGCTTCCCTCAGTTCCCTTCCTTTACCCTGCCTGTGTCTGAACTGCCTGCTCACCCAGCAGCACAGTGCTCTTGTGTTTTTTTCTCAGGTGTGTGGCTGGGTTTCAAAACTCTAAATTATGGGGAGTTGTCATGGCACCCATGTTGATTCTCTGGAGGAGGGTCTCACCATGCTATGGCTGTGGATGATTTGTCCTAGAAGGGCAGTTGCACCAAGGTACAGGGACTTTGAATTTATGGTAAGTGCAGCAAAAGTCCAGTGTCCACATGAGCTGCCCTCAGTAGCTGGATCTGCCCTTAAGCTAATGAACAGGGCAGCTTAATTGAGGCAGCCAGCTCTTTTTTTTTTTTTTTTTTTTTCTGGAGAGGCCATGCTATCTCTCCCAAATGTACTCCAAGAAGGGGAACTTTCTCTCCCTGTGTGACCCAGAGGATCCTTAGACCATGCTGTCTCCATTGAAGCCTCTGGCTTCCTTTTCCAGAGAAGAACCTCTAGACTCACCAGGCTCCACCCTGGCTATGACACAGACTTCTAAAACTTCAGACTTTAGCTCTGTTGTTTGTTAAAACTTGAAGTTATCAACCCCTCACATTTTATCAGCCAATGGTTTGGAAAACTGTTTTTCTTGTGCAGTGCCCTGCACCTCTCTCTCTCTTTCCTCTTTCCCTGATCACAACTCCCTCCCCTTTACAACAAATACAATTCTTTTTTCCCTCAAATCATGATTCATATCTCCTATCTTTGATGAGGTGGCCTCTTTTCTCCCTCTAGTTGTGCATTTTGTTCTCTCAGTCCTCAGATAGACTTCCTGGGTGTTCAGAATGATTTGATATTTATCTAGCTATGTTGAGGGATGAAGCATGCATAAGGTCCTCCTACTCTGCCATCTTCCCATTCACTGAATCTTTGATCTCATGGAGACTTCTGAGGCCTCTAAGACCTGCCTTTCTTTCATTTGTTAGTTCTTTCTTTCTTTCTTTCTTTCTTTCTTTCTTTCTTTCTTTCTTTCTTTCTTTCTTTCTTTTCCTTCCTTCCTTCCTTCCTTCCTTCCTTCCTTCCTTCCTTCCTCCCTTCCCTTCCCTTCCCTTCCCTTCCCTTCCCTTCCCTTCCCTTCCCTTTCCTTTCCTTTCCTTTCCTTTCCTTTCCTTTCCTTTCCTTTCCTTTCCTCTTTATTCTATATTTATTTTCTGTTACTTATATTTTTTTTTACTAACTTATTGGGCCTTTCCTATGTTTACTTTCTTGTCATTTTCAAACATATCATATGGTCAGTATGCACCATACTGTTTTGTAGTGTCATGTAACTGCAGAAAAACAGTTAAATCTAATTAGGGCCCCAAAAAAGGGAAAAATAACTGTAGTAAAGGCTAGGGTTTTAGCTGGTCCTCTTGGAAACCTGGAAGTGGATGGTTTATTCAACAGATGATATTAAACAGTTGATTACCAGGTGGGAAAACAAAGTAAAATACTTAATTTATATTTTATTCTTACATAAAAATAAATTGAAAAAATCTGTTTATAAAAGCATATCTATAACTCTAAAAAGAATTATAGGAAAAACTTTTCATAAAATTGAAGTAGAGAAGAATTTCTTACACAAAGGACAAAGGGGAAATAATATATCTTATAACCTTAAATTTTCTGTTTGAATATCTATGCCACAAAAAAAATACCATCAGTAGGGTTCAAAGCAAGCTACAGATTAAACATATGTAATGCATACAACTAACAAGAGTATTAAAATAATTTATACAAATTGAAAAGATAAAACATGGAATGGAAAACTGGTTAAAGGATATTGTATCAGTCAGGATTCGGTAGTAATTATATGGTACATTCAAAAGGGGATTTGGAGAGGGTTTAATACATGGACTATTTATAATGGAAAGGACAAGATTTAGGAAATAAACTAGGGACAGACCAGTTCTGTGGGGCCAACATAAGAAGAAAGGAAAATGGAGCAAAGGAAGAGACAAATCACCTTACCAGAACACACAAAAAATGAAGAAGGCCTTTGGCAGAGGGACACACCAACCTATGGCATTCAGCAAAAAGAACGCCAGTGGGACAAATATCTCATGCCACTCCCTTTACAATCTCTGAATTTTCTGCTAATGTCTTCCATTGAAAAAAGCAAACTGGAAGCCAGAGGGATGGAAGTGACCACCTAGCTTTCCTAACTAAATATCCAATTAAATGTGGCCAAATCTAAGTTTCTAAGAGTCTAAATTTTAATGAGATGAATGATGAGAGGAATTCTGTCACAAATTTTAAATCAAAAGGATTGATTTGAGTGTATGTTGTTAATAGCATGTCAGGTAATTTGCCAATTAAAATATCCATGGCTGAGGTTAGAGTTCCAACATTAGCCTATAGGGAGGCCCTCTAGTTTGAACAATTACTATGAGCCTTTTGTGTCGATAGTTGGCTTTTTTTTTTTTTTTTTTTTTTTTTTTTTTTTTTTTTTTTTTGGTGATAGGCAAGCTAGAAAGATCTTTGACCGGTAGAGTTATTAGCCAAACCAGATGAGAGAGGGGTGGGGGGAGAAGGAGAGCTAAAAAGAATATCACAAGATATTTAGTTGAGGAATTAAAGGCCATAGAATGGTAAGAAAGATATATTCTCTCACTGACACAGGACACATTTAAGTCATAATAGATATATATATTCTATACCTAAGGGTATGAAATTGGTTTGTAAAAAAGAAATTGGCTATTCTGAAAAAGTCCAACATTATATATTCTATATTATAAGCCATATCTAGTCTTTCTGCACATGATCATATCAACTGTGGATCAGTTAGTAAAACTCTAGGATGCACTGCTGATACCCTGTTGCTGTATTATCACTATGATGTATGTTCTCAGTCATTGTTTCTGATTTCTCAAAATGGAATCTATCATGTACATTTCATGTAGTATTTTGATGCCTGGGAATCTTTCTGAAGATTTTAAATGACTTGGACCACTGCCAACCCCAGTGATAATCAAAGGGTGATGAAGATTGAGATTTTAATGGAAGCATCTAATTTCAATAGGAAACAATAATAAAATAGTATCTCATTGGACAGGCAATAGTAACTGCCATTGCTTGAAGAAAATGCTTTATAGTGGAGGTGGATGTACAGCTTTTTAGTAACATAATTGATATGCATGGCAGAGAACAGTTCACACTAAACAAGCAAAGAGACACTTTATCATCTTACTGCCAAACCCTTCCATAAAATACTCTTTTTAATTAAATCTTTAGCATAATATTATATAGAGATGATTTTTGTGGTTGACTAATATGTAATTTTTGTGTGAGAGGAGCATTTTCTTTGCATTTTTATATGATTAATTTTGTGTGGCACAGAGGGAAACAAAGCTAGAGGTTTACTTTAAAAACAAACAAATAGCAAAAGCAAATCTTACTTTTCCCTGTAGCTGGTATAAGAGGAGCCAGAATTAGCATAAAACTGACCCACTGGCTTAAGCAGAGAACTTTTCCAGAATATACTAAAATCAGATTAGAGCAAATCATTCCAACCTGCTGGACTTGCTAAAGATGCCAAAGGAGATGTCATCTGTTTTTAGAAATGATAGGCCCTTTACACAGGGTTCCTTATGAGAACCAAGTAGAGTTCTTCAGAGTCTATTTAACATTGGAGGTGCAATAAAAGAAGAAAAATTAATAATGACACTAGTTAGTGATGACCCTAATTAGTTATGATACAAAGGAGTAATGGTATTCCTTAGCAACCCCATGTCTTCCTTGCATATTATAGACAGAGAGTGTTTCAGCTATCGTCCTTATCACAGAATACCAAGAAGTTTGTGCTGGAATCATTCTGTCAAATTCCTGACAAGCACAGCCTAAGCTTTGCCAGATTACCTGTTGTGAAAGGGCATTTATTTATTACCTTTTAAGACTGCTTGCTCTTATTTGGGGAAAGGTTTGATTTTAGATTTCCTCTCTTGTGTGTCTCCATAAGACTTTTACCTTGTATCTTTGGTTTGATCTACAGAACCCATAATAAAAATATATGTCAACTCTCCATTCCACAGGATAACCTGTCTATATTTAAGTCATCATGCTTTTTGTGATTTTTTTTTCATCTTGGATTGTCTTTTGTACCACATGAGAAATGAAGATTTTGGGAAGAGCTGGCCTTAAACAACATTGTTCATCAGGGAGTATTTGTCTTTATTAACACCTTTCTTGGGCATTCATACAGGTACATCTGCTCAGTCCCAATGATTGCCACATTCCACTTATGGTACAGTCTTTTTGCAGCCAAGTTACCAACAACTCCATCCATCCCAGCTCCCACTGATTACTTGAAGCCATAACATTCTTTTGAAACTATCCTACCATTAATTATTATTATTTATTTCATAGGTGTGTTTGTGTTTTTATTCTATATCAAAAGGTCTTAAGAGTAGGGAAAAGCTATATTTTTTGTATCATCATTAATAATAAATAGCTAACATTTATTACATGCTTACTGTGTGGCAATGGTCTAAGCCTTTACAAGTATTAACATTTCAAAGTAACCTCATAAAATAAGTAGAGTTATTACTCACATTTGATTTATAGGAACACTGAGGCATTTAGAGATGAAGGAATTTTTTCAAGATTACACGCATAGTAAGTATAGGAACCATGTTTTGAACCTGAGCAGTCTGGCTTCAGTGCTTACTCATATAACCACTATGTTACCTTGTCTCCTACAATCTAAAATAGCAACTTTAATTGGCTCTCAATATACTTTCCTTGGATGAGTTAATCTGTGCCCATTTTTAAGTATCACTTAAACACCAGATCTATCTCCTCCGCTTCATTCATGTCTTTATTTTGAACTGCAAACTATGTGACTCCATATAGAAGCACTTTCACTATGTCAAACTTCAACTATTGTTTTGTGTTCCTTCTTTCATTAAATGGAATTATCTTATATCAATTTGTCCAAGCTAGAAGTTAGGCTTCCTCATGGATTTTTCCTATTCACATGTTCTACCACCACCAATTAATGTCAAAGTCCTGTAAATTCTACTTCTTCAATATTTCTCTAAAAAGCCCTTTGCTCTCCATTTTCACTCTGATTACTTTAGTTCATGTTTTCATAACTTTTCACTTGGGCTATTACAGTTCTAGCCTCAGAAAAGTCCTCTACTCAAATGTTGCTTCCTTCCAGTGGATCTACCCTAGCACAGCCAGGGAACTTTATAAAACATTAAAGTGTATTTATCTTGTGCCTGTTTGAAATGCTTAAATGTCTCCCTAACCCTTTCAGGATAAAAGACAGACTATAGCAAAACAAACAAAGCCTCTTTGTAATTAGGCTTTGTTGATTTTGCCAGCCTTACTTATTGTTATACCTTCATAAGCAAGCTGCTGTATGCTGTGTTCTCTGTCTAGAATAACCTTTCCCTCATGGTCTCTTCTTGACTGACTCTTACCTATGTTTTGAAGATTACCTCAAATGTTGCCTTCCCTTGGCATTGCTCCCTGTAGACACCTACACTCTGTTATCTGCTTAGTTTCCCTCACTTTTATGTATGTACATCTTGTTTGTTCTTTTTTTTTTTAATATTTTTATTTATTTCTAGGAGAGAGAGAGAGAGAGAGACACGGTGAGCAGGGGAGGGTCAGAGAGAGAGGGAGTCACAGGCTGAAACAGGCTCCAGGCTCTGAGCTGGCAGTCAGCACAGAGCCCGACGCGGGGCTCGAACCCACGAACCGCGAGATCATGACCTAAGCGAAAGTCGGACGCTTAACCGACTAAACCACCCAGGCGCCCCACATCTTGTTTGTTCTATATGATTTTGCCAGTATAGTAATGGTTGATTTTTACTTTCTCTACTCTATTTTCCCAGTGGCCTATGAGTTTCTTCAGGGCAAGTATTACACTTGGTATTGTTGTAGTCCCAGTGTTTAGTACAGTGCCTGGATAACCGTAGACCTCCAACAAACTGTAGTTGGATAAAAGTCAATAATGCCTCCCAGTCTATTAACAGAAATGAGAGAGCCTAAAGCCAGGATGAGAAAAAATGTTGTCTATGTGGTAGTTCTCAGTGTTTAAGAAGTTACCTGGAGTATGGTCTTGATATGAATTCTAAGGCAACATTTAGGCTCAGTGAAAGTATATTGGTATTTATTATTGATATTTATTATGGGCCTGTTAAGGCATAGGGAGAAGTGGCATTTGTCTACTTTGATAATGTTACAACAGTATTTTTCATTAAGATTTGCCTTTGGTTGGAAATCGTCAAAGATTATGAAGATGTTAATGTTCCCTGAAATTAATTAAAACAAATAATGAAATCTTTTGGGCTTATTCCAGGGGTTGGAAACTTGTCCTTTGTCCTTCAAATTATACCACTGCTTCAAAAATTAGAAAGCTGTATAGTATGATAGTTAAGTTTCAGGGTTGAGGTGTCAGGCAGTGTTAGTTTGAAACTTTATTCTGCCACTTATTACTTGCTTGATTGTGGGTGAGTAAGTTGAACTCTCCTGGCCTCAGTTTCCGCATCTAGAAATCAGGAATTGTAGCACTAATACCTGTTATTATAATTCTATTATATCTCTACAAGAATAGTTTTATATAAGCATGTCCTATTGATGGATTTAAATCAAATATAGACTGTTATAGGTTAAATATAATTAGAAATACCATTAGTAGGTATATTTAGCTTACAGAATGTGGGACTTCACCATAGGGTGCCTTTATATAACACAGGATGTAACTGATTCACAGTGGAGCTAAGTAATTCTAGGCAGATCAGTTTACATTGTGCCATGTGTGATGTAGGCAGATAATGGTAAGTATCACTATTGAGTTCCGTCTGCTTGCTGGGTATGGTTTAAGTCCTTTCATCTGCTAAAATAATATGTATCAGAGTCTTAGAACAGTGTTTAACACAGTGACATGTAAATATACTCTTAATAGCATTATTTATAATGTTCAAAAAAACTAGATTGAGAAGATGGATTTATAGGATGCTACATATGTTAAACTACTTACTATAGTTAGTAAAGGCATAGTGAAGGCATTATATTTAGTAAGCACTTTGTAACAGATACTGATTTTAACTTCAGTAATTCCTAGGTCATCCATTACCTCAGGTAACCTTTATGTGATAGTTCCAAACATTGGCAAATGAGCACAATGCTCTGGTTAAATTGAAGATGAAGATGTGCTACTAAAAAGAGTAATTAATGTGAATGGTTTTCCAAGGAGGAAATTGGGAATATAAACTCATTGCTATGAAAAACTCCTCCTGTGGGCACTATACTAATACTGGTTATAAACGAAAAAACCATACACTAATTTTTCGCAAAGATCAGGATTTTAAAGGAGTGTAAAATCACCAGAAGGAATGTATTTCTTACCAAATTAAATAAGAGAAAAATTTCTTGTCTTTTCCTTGGAACAGGAAAAGGCATCTTAGGGAATCTGGACCTATCCTTTAGAGCCAGATTTTTGCATGACTGAAAGTTAAGCTTGATAGGTTTCAGCCTCAAGAAAAGCTGAATACTTACTTGAACATGCAGACACTGATCCCATGATATCTCTCACAATGCAAGAGTTTAAACCAGGCTTCTCAAAACAATAATGAAGTGTGTTTAGCAGCTCTTTTATTTCATTTTAGAGTTGTTAAAAGAGTATGAAAGTAAAACCGTGGAAATGAGACTCATCTGTATAAGCATGTTTAAGTAGGGATTACATAGAGATGAATTATCTAAAAGTATCTATACTTCTAAGTATTGAATGTGGTTCTTAGTCTCTTATCCCAAGTTAAATTTGATTGCATTAGGATCAGGCTTTTATCCTTTATTTTCAATAACAACCACAGCCAACAGTATGAAGCTCAAGCAGCCCTGAAAATTAAGTATTTTGCTGAGAAGAAGGAAAGCCTCATAAGTGGGGTTGGTTAAGTGTTGTGTTGTTGTTGTTGTTTGTTTTTGTTTTTAAGGAACCATAGAGCTTATTTTCTTCTTAGCATTTGGTGGTTTGAGGACTACTGGGCTGTGGAGTCAAAAGTGCTGCAGTGGCTAATTTAAAGTTCTAAGGAAGTTTAAACCAGCATGCATTTTTCATCACAGATAGGTTAAAAGGTTTTTAAAGTATTCTACTTATTCATAGGCAGCTGGAATCCAGTAGGATTGCATATCTGCTATGACTTTAGCAAATATCATTCCCAATTTGGCCCCATAAAGGACAGCACTAGAAATTCTCTACACTTTTCCTATCTAGAAATATACTGCAAATTTTATGGCAAATTTAGCTGTGAACTCTTCATTTCAAGGCTCTACATCTTCATTTTAATATGCATTGCTGTTCTTTATGTGTGTGCCCAAGGAATACTAAATTCATGGTAGGATGTGAATGATACAGGTCATTGTAGCTCACTTTAAATTGGGACTACTTTCAGAGTGTAAGAACTCCTGACCATAAATAGAACAAGTATAGTTATTATGCCTACCACTTTTTATTTCTCCACATAGCCCACAGGTAATTGATTTTTACCAAAAGGAAATTATACTTTTCATGGTTTTGATGTTGTATATGAATATGCATCCTTTAAATGTATTGTCTAGTCTCTGCATTGTATTGATATCAATGCTCATTCAAAATGAGAACAGTTTGACAAATAGAGACGTGGAAAAATTTTTTAAAGTCAAAATAGAGGGGTAGTTCATACAGCTGTGAGACATTGCTATTCTCTGATGTCTTACATTAAGCCTGCAGCCTTAGACCTACTGAGGATAAATAATGACACGTTATCAAAACTACAGCATTGAGTTAAAATGGTTGATGTCAAACTAATTCTACCTCACCAGGTATTTCTTCCCATTTATAATACTCTTTTTAAAATAAAAAAGGGTCCACAAATTCAGATGTGTATATAATAGGGATGATATACAATTGTACTTCAAGCTGACTGCAAGCAATCTGTCAAAAAACAAAGCTAAATTCTGAGTAATAAAATCCACCATATGATTGATATCTTGCATTAAAGTGTGAGTTGAAGAAAGCAATTTTGTTTATGGAAAAGTCCTGGCTTGGCACATTTTTCATGTCACATAAAGATGGAAATCTTACCTTATGGTTGTAGATTACAGTTATATTTCAGCTTCTGTAATTGTAAAAGGACACACATCTGTTTTAAAAGAAGAACCATTTTCTTATAAAAATGAGCTCATTTTAATATAGTTCTTCCTTCCAATACATATCATATTCTCCTTTGCTTTCATTCCCATATTAACTCTTTTGTGACTCTTTACTGTGGTTTAGTAAACAAACACATCTAAGAATTTTCAGAGTGTTGAAATTGCTGTGTTTCTGGGCACTCTGTGGTATAAACAATGAGTTAAAAACAAAGCATTTACTTAACATCTAGTAGTACTGAAAATTAAAGAAAACTGGGTCAGCATGTTCTCATTTTTCTGCGTAGGAGAGAAATGAGTGGTGATGTTAAAAATCTTGTATAATTTCCTAAGCTTATCACTTTCCAATTTCTCTATATTAATTACTTTTTAAATAAGAGTTTCTAAAGATGCATGCTGTTTTATAGTTTACAAAATGCTAACCGATACATCATTAATCTTCACCTGTACTTTTAAGTAGGAAATAATATTATTACTATTTTTATGTTACTGTTTTTATGTTTCTATTTTGTATATGGGGAAACTGAGTCTTAGTGAAGTTAATTTATCTACCCAAAGCTGATCTAGAATTTAGCAGACTCAAGTCTTTTGATGTAGGAGAATCCTAAATGCTTTAAGCTTACTTGCCTTCTTTTATTTTTTTAAATATTTTTTATTTTATTTATTTATCTATCTATTTATTTATTTAGAGAGCAAGTGAGAGCATACATGCACATGCAACAGGGGTTGCAGATGAGAGAGAGAGAGAGAAAGAAAGAGAGAGAGTCACAAGCGGGGTCCATGCTATCAGCTCAGAGCCCGACATAAGCTTGATTTCATAAACTGCATGATCAAGACCAAAACTGAAATCAATAGTCAAAAACTTCACTGTCTGAGTGACCCAGGCACCCCAAGCTTACTTGCTTCTCACTAAAATATGGCTAGACCAACTCTAGCATTGGAGTTAACCTACTTTGGCTAACCTAGAGCTAAATTTAATAAAAACAATTTTTTTTTGGAGGAATGTATGTAGGTCAGATAAGAGAATGGGAATTGAAAGGGATCAAGAAGATAACTCTGTTATTTTTGAAATAATAAATGTGTTTTCATTATAGATGTAATTAATGTTGAATAATTACTGAATTAAAAATGGGTGTCATTACTATAGCAAACCTGTATAAAATTTGTGAAAGTTGAGCAGTATATTCTCTCTTTGGATTATCTTTCTTTACCACAGGAAAGTATCTTTCTTAGGTAAAGATGATTAGCTAAATCTGGATTCATCCTAATATTATTCAGATCTGCATTTTTCTTTCTAGTATCACAATTTCATATCCTCCTCTGCCTTCTCATTCACTATGGGGTAAGCTGGTTCTAAAATTGTTCCCAGTGACTGATTCCTGATTTCTAGTATTCAGACTCTTACATATATAATTCTCTCCACTTATGTGGGGCTGTTCCTAGTAACTTGCTTCAAATTAATAGATTATGACAGAAGTGACCAATGTCATTTCTGAGATGAGGCTATAAAAGACTGACTTTTCTCTTTCCCTCTCTCTTGCTTATTCCTCCCTCTTTGGCTGGCTTCACTGAAGCCAGCTGCCCTGTTGTAAGCTGCTCTATGGTGAAACTTGTTTGACAAAACTGAGAGCCTTAGTCTACCAGTGCACAGAAAACTAAATACTACCAATAACCAGGAAATAAGCATGGAAGCAGGTTTCACACCAGGTGAACCTGAGTCTAACAGCTGATTTGGTGCACATTTTGATGGCAGCCTGGTAAGAGACTCTGAGCTGGAGGACCTTTTAATCTGAGTCCAGACTTCTGACACACAGAAATTGTAAGAAAATATATATGTATTTTTTTAAGTAGCTAAGTTTTGTGGTAATTTTTACCCTCACAGATAGTCTATGTTACATTACCTCATTTGAATGAAAGCTGTTATCATTTGAAACAATATTAATTTGTCATTTATTATATCTCTTTTTTCAATTCAAAAGTAAATGTATAAGAATTGGGACCTTTCTTATTCATCTTTAGTTCTCCAGTGTCTAGAAGAGCACCTGGCACATAGTTACTGGTCATCAGTAATTATTGGTTGAATGAATGAATAAATGAATGAATGGACAAATTTTGCTTAGGGTTTTCTCCCTAGGCCCTTGTTATTGTGTCTCCCTACAATAGATAAATACTTTAGGGCAAGAGCATTTGCCTTTTCTCTTTCTCTTTACCTACTTGACGATTATTTATCAAAGAAAAAAATTAACCTTCTGTTAAACTTCCTTCTAACATCTGTTTTTCTGTTAACTTCTCCATGTTCAAAGGTCTTCATGAACAATATCATAATTTTCATTTTGCATAAAATTAGGCTAAAAAAACCCCTGCTTATTTGACATATGGTACATTTTCACATTTGTTTTTCTCTGGATTCTCAGCTTGTGTTCACTGATATCTTAACAGAGCACCAAATTATCTGTAGTATTAAAATCATTTTATTTTCCATGCTGTTTCACTGTGAATGGTATTAGCTTTCTTAGCAAAGTTCTCAAAAATGAAAATAAGAAGTATCTCTCTCTCTTCCTCTCTCTCTCTCTCTCCCTCTGTCTCTCTGTATCCTTGTCTTTCTTCTTATTTGTTTGCTACTGTTGATTTCATAAAAAGTAGGTAACTTCTGGTTTTTGGACCATATTTGGCCTTGGCTTCATTTCATCCAGTTTTCAGAACTATTTTGCTATTGTCACTGATGTAGAGACTCATAAAGTACTTCTCTTATTCTTTCACTTATTGTAAAATCTCTTAGGGCTTAAAATTATAGTAAAGTTATAAGCAATAGGGCCAAGGTTCAAAAAGTATTGATGATTGCAGTCTAAAATTGTATCAAAAGTAAATAGCAAATGGGGTGCGTGGGTGGCTCAGTTGTTTAAGTGTCCTACTTCGGCTTAGGTCATAATCTCATGGTTTGTGAGTTCGAGCCCTACATCGGGCTCTTTCTGTGTTGACTACTTGGAACTTAAGCGCCTGCTTCAGATTCTGTGTCTCCCTCTCTCTCTCTGCCCCTTCCCTTTTCTCATTCTGTCTCTCTCTCTCAAAAATAAATAAAAATTTTTTAAAAAGTAAATAGGAAATGTATATTATGTATATTTTCCCATCATGTCCAGAGCTTGCTAAGGGATACATAACTAATCCCGGAGTCCTTTGTGTTTATAAATGATTTCTATTTCTGATGATTATATTCTCAAAAACCAAAGTATTGAGCTGCCAGTGAAGCAAGTGAAGTTTATAGTTACTAAGTATCTAATACTGTTAACTACTTTGAAATTTAGAGTAGTTGACAAAACTTCCAGTCAGTAAATTCAACACACGCAGTCCTGTGTTAGGGCAATGTGTTTGGCCAGTCAAGGGAGAGTGTAAGAGGTGAAGCAAGTTGGGAGAAGACAAATAGGCACAGACCTAAAAGTCTTTTAAATTATTTTCACCAGACTAAAGCCCTAATGGTTTTCTAGTGAGTGGGGAATTTAAGAATTCACTTTATAGCAGGAAAAGACATGGTAGGGGAGAAAGTGAAATAATACTTACACAGCATCATACACCTTATCTTTTTATCACTTACAACAGTCTTAAAAGGTACATTTCCCCATCCCTGAGTTGATCCAATTATGTCTTAACACAGCCAGAGTTGAAGTAAGTAACACGAATGATTTTTCTCCAACTTCAGTCCCAACCAGGCTCTTAATCAACTGTGAGTTAGCTTACTTTCCTACTGACCCAAATATGATTTCAAACCTTCTGTGTGTTCTTTAAATCTCTTACTCTTTCCTTCCCATATTACTCGCAGTTGATGACTTTGTGTCCTACTTCAGAAGGAAGATGGAAGCCATCAGACATTGCCTACTTCATCTTCCTATCCTTCTCTTCACTTATTAATTTGATGTCATTTATCCTTTCCTCCTTCTCTCTTGTTAACTTGGGGAAATTATATCTACTTCCATTGATGTGGATTAGGTACCATCTTGACTTTTGAGAACCTAGACTATCAAATATGCCCTTTCTCTCCCTTATTTTCAATATATTTCTCTGAACTGAACCCAAACCCTTCTTATTAGCAATTAAACATGCTACATGAAAGTATTTCCTCAATATATCTAAAATATAACATTTAAATATGTGTTATAAATGTATTTATACATTATATTACATGTTAATTTTATTAAAATCCACAGAAAATTAATAATTATTATTTTCTCTGAGGAAAATAATTATTTATCCCCTCATATATTTTTTCATCTTAAAATCACTCTCTCTTACCTCACTTCTGCTTCCAACTATTGCTCTATTTCTGTCTCCCTTTCATAGCAGAACTTGTTGAAAGACTATTGTATGCTCCTATTTCTATTTTCTTTTCATCTTTTCTCTTATCAAGCTTCTTTTAAATAGACATTAAATTGACTGGTCACTTCTTAGTTGTGATGTTTCTTGAGATTTCAGCAACATCTGCCATAGTTGATTATGCTTTTCCTTGAATCTCTTTCTTCACTTGGTTTTCAAGATATTGTCTGGTTTTCCCACTAATTCTCTGGCTTTCCCTTCTTGCTGCCTTTTGCTGATTCTTTCTTATCTCTTTGACCTCTAAAATGGGATTGTTTGGGGCTTACTACTTGGACTTCCATTTAAGCTCACTTCCTTGGGATTCTCAAGATTCAGAACTTTATTTTTTTTTTAAATATATATATTTTATTTATTTCTAGGAGATAGAGGGAGAGACAGCGTGAGCAGGGGAGGGTCAGAGAGAGAGGGAGTCACAGACTGAAACAGGCTCCAGGCTCTGAGCTGGCAGTCAGCACAGAGCCCGACGCGGGGCTCGAACCCACGAACCGCGAGATCATGACCTAAGCGAAAGTCGGACGCTTAACCGACTAAGCCACCCAGGCGCCCCTCAAGATTCAGAACTTTAAATATGAGTTTCTGACTCCCAAATTAAGACCTTCAACAAAGATTTCTTCCTTACTTGCCTTACTTGTTCCCTCAACATAAATAGGTAATATGCATCATAAACTTAACATGTCTAAAACCGAACTCTTTATAAGCCCATCATTCAAACCTGTACCTTGCATACAGTTCTCTAATCGAGTAGATGGCAAATTCACTGTTGGAATTTCTCAGGGAAGAAGCTCGGAATCATCTTTAGTATCTTCCCCCTCATACTTCATATCTTAGGCTATACCTTTAAAATATATCCAGGATACAAATTCATTTTTTTAAATTTTTAAAAATGTTTATTTATATTTTGAGAGAGAGACAGACTACGAGTAGGGGTGGGGCAGAGAGAGACTGAATCTCAAGCAGGCTCCAGGCTCTGAAGTGTTAGCACAGAGCCCAACACGGGGCTTGAACTCAAGAACTGTGAGATGGTAACCTGAGCCAAAGTCGGCTCCTAACCAATGAGCCAACTAGGCACCAGGATACAAATTCTTAAACCTTAATTGTCATTCTACCCTGATCAAAATCCTAATTATTACTTACCCAAAATCTCTTTATTGGTCTCCCCAAGTCTACCTTCAACTTATTCCCAACCTATGAAGAAGTCAGAGTAAGTATGATGAAATCCAAGGCAGATCATGCTCAAAATCTTCTAGAACTTTTCTATTCTATTCTTGATAAAAATCTAAGTCCTCATAGTGACCACAAGACCCTATATTATTCTCATTTCAAATGATCTCTCTTACTTTACGATCTCTAACTTCTACTTCAGCCATAATAGCCCCGTGGCTCTTCAGCTCTTCCTTAAACAAACCAGTTTGTTTGCAACTGAAACTCTTCCAGTTGATATTGCTTCTGCCTACAATGGTCTTTCCCTAGGCATTTGTTTTGCCTACTACTTTGTTTTTTCATAATAAAGGGTGTGTTTTTTGAATCTTAGTTTTGTCTGTCTCCCCCATTAAAATATAAGCCCTATGTGTTAGAGTAATAATACTAGCTGTTGTAACAAACCCCCAAATTTTGGTAAACTAACGTAATAGCTTATTTTTGGCCCATATAGATGTTCATTTATTTATTTTTTTAATTTTTTTTTTTTTTTTAGCATTTATTCAGTTTTGAGAGACAGAGAATGAATGGGGAAGGGGCAGAGAGAGAGGGAGACACAGAATCTGAAACAGGCTCTAAGCCATCAGCACAGAGCCTGATGTGGGGCTCGAACCCACAAACTGTGAGATCATGACCTGAGCTGAAGTCAGATGCTTAACCGACTGAGCCACCCAGGCGTCCCGATGTTCATTTATTTTTATGATCAGTGGTTCAAGAGGGCATTCTGCCCCCAAATAGTTAGTGACTCAGGCTGACAAAATCTTCCCTGTGTAGCTTCATCATCTAAAGCCATTCTGGAGGCAATTCCTGTTTCTTAAATAATATAGCACAGAAATTACTAACTTTGTTTCCATTCAAATTACAGTGAAGGTACCCATAAAGATAGTCACATTTGGATGAAAATTTGTGGCAAGGTAGACCCTGATGGACAGCTACTCTCCAGTGGTAACCAAGAAACTGAATATTTAGTGAATGCCTAGCTGTCTATGCCACATTCCATAAGAGCATTGATTTTTAGCTATTTTATTAACTGTAATATGCCCAGCACTTAGAACAGTTAAATGAATAAGTGGAATACAAACAAATACAACAAACCATTTATTGTTTTATAACCTTGTCCAGCTACTATTTCCCTTCTCAAGCTTATCAAAATGGTAGCCCAGACTTCCTGTTTCACTCTAATTTTCTAGTCACCCCAATCTGAGTTGCACTGAATGTGAACTTCCTATAAATAAATTCACTGGAAAATGTGGAAAGTTAATATTCTCGACAATGTTTTAAAAATTGCCTGTGTTTCTCTCTCTCTCTCTCTCTTTCTCTCTCTCTCTTTCTCTCTCTCTCTCTTACCTTGTGGTACTCTTTCCCTTGAAATGGAGCAACTGTTACCTCAGGGAGAGGGCAAAACACAGCTGAATGGGAAGAAGTCAGTGTTCAGCTTTAATGTTCCACAGACAATTTTAAAATCTCACAGGAGTGCCAAAGGTTATGAAAACTGATTTTCAGTTGCAACAGTTAGGCACTTGAGAGGAAGAAAAGTTTTTATTTTTCTCTGAACTTCCAAAGATGCTTTAAATAGCAGAAAGCATACTTGAAAATGCGTTTTTGGCATTTTAGTCTAAGCTATAGAGTAGACACAGTATGACATGGGAATGGTTTCATCTCACTCTGGAAGGAGGTAAAAAAAATCATCCCTAGGCAGCAGTGGGGGAGTATTCGGAGGTGGGAAGCATTTCAACTTGGGTTTTCCAAAAGCAGAGGCTGTGTACGTAACTTATTATTTGGGGGAGATTATCTTCAGGAATGGGAGAACGAATTGGGAAAAGTAAGATAAGAAAGCTGAAAAAAGCCAATATAAGTATTATTGAAGCTCCTGTTATGAGCAATAAAGATGTTATTTTCCTGAGAAATATAGTCTGCCTTCTAGAACTGTCCCTTCAAGGATGGGAGGCAGAAACACTTTATACATTGGCTCTCATCCCAAATTGGTCAAGGTACTCCTGAGAGAGTTAACTTCCTTGTACTTCTGAGCTATATATGCGATTCAGGCTATCACAGCACTGGAGAAGTTCCCAGGGGATAAAGTGTAAATTGGGGCAATGTGTCTTAGTAGTGGGATGCTAGAGGCATGAAACAACTTAAAGTCCTTATGGAACTATTCACTCTAATTTTGAAGTGAGGTGAGACCTTAGGGTATGCACTAGACACCAGAAATACCTCATATAAAGAGATTTTCAAATGATATGACAGACATTTAGAATTAGTAAGGGGCATATTTTTTTCCTTCCAGATTTTGGACCAGAAGAAGCTGAGATTTGAATCAGAATGGCCGTATCATACAAATATCAGAAATTAGGCATGATAAGCTATGTGTATATTGGCAAATGAATGCCACTCAAGCAAAAAACTAAGCAACACAAACTTCATAATAATTGGGGCTATTGAAGGTCTGAGGCCTTCAGTGACTAGACACCCTCCTCTGACTTTAATCTGACCTAAGCATGGAGGAAGGAAGGGCACAGGGTCAGGATTCTGAATTTGACTGAGTACTTGACTAAAAAGATAATTCTGAAAGAGCATTCTGTTAATACCTCCAAGGTTTATTCACCACCTCTAAAAGAAAAAGACTTGGGAGAAGTAAGAGCTTATGAATAAGTTAAATTTTATTATGGAGAAATAAAGGTTTGATCACTTGATTTATTCTTTCAGAGCTAAACTCTAGAATTCACTGGAATTCTTTTGTCTCCATCAGCATGAAACTAATTTAGCCACTGTTGCTTACAACCAAAGAAGCCTAACTAAAAAAATTGCTTTCAGAGAATGAATTAACTGACTATGCTATTCTCTTGGAAATGGAACTCAATATTCTAAGACAGTAAAGATCCCTGTTCATATTTTGGGGAAGGAAAGGTAATAGCCCACAAGACAAAATCAAACCATGATGTTGAAGCTCTGAGATTCAAGCAGCTGGCACCATAGAATATTTTTTTAGAAAGAGTATGAATTCCAGGGCTGCTGTTTATGGTGTTTCTGATAGTTGGATCACTTACAGTAAGAGGATAAAAGTTCAAATCACCAACATACCACCAAGTATCATGTAATGAAACACAGGGGCTTTCTGACTCTCTTAAATGACTTTTTTTTTTTAAATAACAGAAGTGCTAAAGTCACTAATTGATTATTCTGAAGATTGCTGAATTATATTAATTGAAATCATAACCTCATCAGGTCTCATGTATGAATGTTAGGGAACTAATCACTAACCGATGAAGATCTGCCTCTGAGAAAAACGTATATAGAAAGATCTAGAGAATCTGGAAATGGAGTATACCAAATTGGAAGTCATCTGAAACTCCCTATTGGCATGTTGTTTGTTGGAGAAAATTCTCTTCTGACAAGGGGAAGCTAGCAATTCTGTTCATGCCTAGGCTGTTGCTTGTTAGTAACCAGAATCCAAACTCTTCATTGCCAGGGCATTGAAGTGCATGGTTAGAGGAAGGAATGAAAGGTTACACAGATAAATTTAAAGAATTTGCCTATTTGATTAATAAACAATCTGAAAAAAATTGAGGAAGTTGGTTTAGAGGATATAATCATTAAGGCAGGTGTAACAGCATTGCAATCATGCGTTCTTTATTGCAATGGCTAGGCTCTTTTGAGATTCTGAATTTAATGGATTAGCCATGGCTAGGGCTGTGATTCTAATGGTTTCTAGGTTGAATAACAAAACCCAAATTCAAAGTTGGCCCGTATTAAAAGACATGAATTGGCCAGGAATCCCGAGTGTCATGAAGAACAGAGATTGCTATCCGGAAGCCTGCAGCTTAGATCAGGCCTGTCAACATGCTTTGTTTGGCCTTCATGATTTTGGTCCACACAGTGTTTTTAAAACAGTGGATTTATATGCCAAAAAGCCTTCATAAAAACTTTTATTTCTGCCCTCTTTTTAAAAGGTCTGGCAACACTGAGCTCATAGTCCTAGGTGGCAACAATTTGCTTCCATCTGCTTAAGATGGGCCAGGCGTGCTTCAGTTTGCTCTAGGCCCATCCCTTTCTATGGCAACTCTACTCCAGTCCACTGCACTCATTTAAATTTGATTTTGTGATTCTTTTTGCTAAGGAGGGAATAAAAACTTTGAATAATAGAACTCTATATTAAATCTACCCTATATCTTACCTACTCGCTCAGAATTGCTTTGAACAGTAGAATGATGAAGAAGCAGAAGAACCTCTAAAAAAATACTTTTACTGACCCGCTAGGCCTTTGGATACTGGTGCAAGGGCCCACAACTGAAATAGCCTTCGATTTTCATAAGAATGGAGAGTCGTAAGGTGGCAGAGCCCAGTATATGACATGAACAGAAGATAACAAAAAATATACCTTAGGATGTAACCTTATTTGGAAATAGGGTCACTACAAATGCAATTAGTTAAGATGTGGTCATAGTGGAGAAGGGTGAACTCCTACTCTAATATGACTGATGTTTTATAAAAGGGGAATTTGGAGACAGACCCACACATAGAAAATACCAGGTGAGGATGAAGGCAGAGATTACAGGAATGCACCAGAAGCCAAAGAATTCCAAGGATTTCCAGCAAACCACAAAAACTAGAAGAGAAACATGGAACAGATTCACCTTTCCAGCCCATAGAAGGGGGCAACCCTGCTGATAATCTTGATCTTGAACTTCTAGACTCCAGAACTGTGAGACAATAAATTCCTGTGGTTTAAGGCACTTAGTTCCTGGTGCTTTTGTTACAGTAGCTCTCACAGACCAATACAGTTCCAATACTTTCTGAGGGCAAGATCTTCATTTTTTCCATCTGTTATCTGATATTTTCTGAATTGTTTTCTTTTTTGTGGGGAGGGGAGGATAAGGCTTAAGATAAAATCTATTTTTATTTTTTTCAAAGAAAGTAAAAGGCACAGATACATAAATCCCACAAAAGTTTGACTAGGTCACTGTGGACCTTTTCAGTATCACCTCTACCTCTTACTCATTCTTAAAATCCTACCTACATAGAAGGAAACTGGAAAAGGTATCTCCACGCAGACATACACATACATTTACCAAGACTAGATGAGCTCTCTGAATTTTTTCCTCATGGAAAGATTTTAATTACAAATAAGAAAATTACTCGTGGGGTTATTTGTCAATGTATAACTCCCCAGTAGACCAAAATCTATTGCAGGAGGCAAGAATGGTGTTCTATGTCCATGTAGTAGTACTTGGAACATGGTAGGCCCTCAATAAATATTTTTGAATTAATTAAATATTAAGTTCACCTTCTTTGTTTATAATATAATTTATTGTCCAGTTGGCTTACATACAACACCCAGTGCTCATCTGAATATGTGCCCCCTCATTGTAGGTTTGTCTTATTCTTAAAGTCAGTAATAGTCATTTGGTATAATTAACAATGAAAAATCCTTGTAATTAAACTAAAAAAATTAGTTATCTGTTTTAGAGTTCTTAAAGTATCTGCCATCATTGCTTCTGTGATAAAATGCAATTCTTTCAGAATTAATTTTTTTAAATGTTTTATTTATTTCTAGGAGAGAGAGAGAGAGACAGCATAAGCAGGGGAAGGTCAGAGAGAGAGGGAGTCACAGACTGAAACAGGCTCCAGGCTCCGAGCTGGCAGTCAGCACAGAGCCCGACGCAGGGCTCAAACCCAGGAACCGCTAGGTCATGACCTAAGCGAAAGTCGGATGCTTAACCGACTAAGCCACCCAGGCGCCCCCAGAATTAATTTTAAAGGATTATTTCTTCTCTAATATTTTGTTCATTTCACATGGTAACTGTGACTATACACTAATACGATATATCTTTACATATTATCAAGTTGAATTGTCTAGAGTTAAATGGAAGTTTCTTTTAGCAATTTAAAAAGAAATTAGCATTAATTTGCCACTGAGGTGAAAAAATTATGAGCCTTTTGTTTCTTGACTACTGATCAATGAAATTTAAATGGATTTGTCCTCCTCATAACTTATTATAAAGTAAATCATCAAAATCACCCTTGCCTTGACAAAAACATGTTGATGGAGAGCTGAACATAATTGGAGAAATCATTTTCCTATATAACATTAAATGCTAGTAAAAATACTCAAATGCTTGTTTCACACTAAATAAGGGGCACCTGGGTGCCTCAGTCAGTTGAGTGTCTGGCTTAGGCTCAGGTCATGATCTCATGGTTCGTGGGTTTGAGCCTCGTGTCGGGCTCTGTGCTGACAGCCAGTTCAGAGCCTGGAGCCTGTTTCAGATTCTGAGTCTCCTTCTCTCTCTGACCCTCTCCTGCTCATGCTGTCTGTCTGTCTGTCTGTCTGTCTCAGAAATAAATAAAATATTTAAAAAACTGAGCAAAAAAATATAAAATATCTCTCTTTTATATTGATATTTATGTATATATCTTTAACCAAGTGCCCTACCTGACATTGCCATTTCAATGTCTAATAGACATTCTAAATTTACATCTCTAAGTGGAACTCTTGATTTCCTCTGCATTTCAAAGTAGGTTCTTTTTTTTTAATTTTCGGTCTCACAATTCACTGAAAGACAAAAATTTTCTCAAGACAAAAATCCGGAAGTCAACCTTACCATATTTTCTTTGATCTTCACATCCAAACCAATAGCAAGCTGTGTTGATTTTCATTTCAAAATGTGTATTTAATATAAATACTTCTCTCCAACTCCTCTGTCACAATCTAAGTCTGAGCCATTTCAATAGTCTCCCTAAGTGGTCTTTCTGCCAACTCTTTCCTTCTTAAAACCATTCTCCACAAAAGAGATTTTGCCAACAATGGCTTCCCCTTGTGTTTAGATTAAAATATAAACCAATTACCATGGTTTTTGTATCAGTTGGGTCCTTGAAGGGAGGGAGTTAGAAATGCTAAGGTTTAGGGGGGAAAACAACTTTTAAAGAAGAAGGGGGAGAGCAGGATTTGGTAGAGATATTAAGAGAACAAAGCAGATCTAAAAATGTCTCTACACCCGCAACAGCTTGCTGTGGAGTGACAGTTGCTCACTAGAGGAGTCCTGCATTAGGTAGACATGGATACGACCTTGAACTAGTCTTGCTCAGTCACTTGCTCATGATACCTCAAGGAAAGAATGCCATTAGCTTAAAAGCTGAGATGGATCTCACAGGGTGGAGATGGAGGCTGTGAATTAACCACATTCCTTGCAGCCAGGCATACTTGAAGAGTGGGTTTCTGTACCTGCTAGTCTTCAAGGCCCTGGTGCTTTAGGTCCTCATTCAAACTTCCAAACTCATCTGTTGGCACCCTTCCTTGCAGTCACTGCACCCTAAATTTCTTGTACACATGAAATCCTTTCTTGCCTCCGAATCTATGAACATTCTATTTCCTCTGGAGTATATTTGGTATGTATTAATTCTGATAACAAGCCTATCAGGTGAGTATTATGATTATTATTATTTTACAGATGAGGAAACTGAGGTACAAAGAGGTTAAGGAACTTCTCCAGGGTTTCACATCTAGTATTGGTAGAGCAGGGCTTCTAACCCAAGAGTCTGGCACCAGACTTGCTATGAATGTTTCTACTCTACCATTTTTTTTTTTTTTTTTTTTTTTTTTTTTTTTTTTTTTTTTTTTTTTTTTTTTTTTTTTTTTTTTTTTTTTTTTTACACTAACTACCCTCACTTTAGCAGTACTCAAACCCATCACAGTTACTATTTGTAATCCCTAGTATATTGTCACAGATGCAATCAAAATATAAANTCTAGTATTGGTAGAGCAGGGCTTCTAACCCAAGAGTCTGGCACCAGACTTGCTATGATTGTTTCTACTCTTCTATTTTTTTTTTTTTTTTTTTTTTTTTTTTAGGTATTTTCAGGTCTCAGCTTCATGGTTACTTTCTCATGGAAGCATACACTAACTACCCTCACTTTAGCAGTACTCAAACCCATCACAGTTACTATTTGTAATCCCTAGTATATTGTCACAGATGCAATCAAAATATAAAATTTTCTTTTTGCTCTCTCCTTTGGCATTTATTTTGTCTTACTATACAAGAATGTAGATCTTTGAGGCCATGTCTGTCTGCAGTTTACTGTGCTCTCCCTTACACTCATAATAAAGCCTGGCCTTTATAGTAGCTCTTTAAGTATTTCCTTTTTTTAAAAGATGAATTATCAAATCTTTCATTCACAGAAAAAAGAACAATAGTAGGCTGTATTTATCTTGGGAATAATTACAGCTATAATGAATAAGTAGATACTGAAATCTATATTATTAAGAAGGGTTTCATGATAATTCATATCTGAATAACACTATATTAAAAGGGAAAACAGCAAATGTTTGGGCTTTTAAAGGTAATATACATATAGATATCTCTTTATCACCTATCAATCATCTATCCTTTATCTGTTGACACATAAATACATGCACGCACACACAGCTCACCAAGGGGGTGCTTTACTAAAACAGGTTGGAAAAAATTTAGGTCTGTTGGGTATTGACTTAACCTGAAATGCCTTAGAGGGGATTCGTAGCTTCTTATCCGTTTCTTATGAAGCCAATTTGCATCATAGAAGCCTCTGAATGAGAGTGGTTCCAAGTCCATGGGAAAGGACTATGTAATGTCCCCCAGAGGTATACATATTCCCCTACCAAGCCTCTCCTAAAGGGGCTTGTGTCTGTTAGCCATATTGGGGAAAGGGGAAAAAAACCAGATCCTTCAGGGGTTATAAGATTATGAATCTGAACCAGTACTAATCCCCATTGACAACTACATGGTTTGCTATTTAGAATGGAAATCTATAGGTCAGATGACAAAATCTTAGACCAATATAGCCCACATTAGGTTTAATGCTACCACTGAAACATCCTCAGAATGTAGAATAAGGATTGATATATTTAGCAATAGGAAGAATTCCAAATTAGTTTCATTATCCACAGGGTCAAGGCCATTAGGTTTGGAATTGTCAAATAAATCTCAGGAATTGCCTTCCACCTTTGCTCCCATCCCTGAACCCCAACATAGCAAATCAATGCTGTAACCCTGGAAGAATTAAGAGTTTATATGTATTGACAAAAACTTAAAAGATGCAAGAGGTTTAACTCTGTTGGGTGCAAAATTAGGTAGATCTTGGAGAATGACTGTGGATTATTACACTTGGAGATAGTAATCACAGCTGTAGTTCCAGATTTGTTTTCTTTATTGGAGGAAATAAAAATATTCCCTGCACCTGATATACAGCTATTGCAATCCTCCCCCTCCCCAATCTTATTAGTAAAGATAATCAGAAGCAGTTTGCTTTTTACAGCAGAGAGCAGAACATCTTTATTGGTTTTCCCTACAGCTATACCAATTTTCCTGTTCTCTGTTATAATCTTTCTCCTTTAAATTTTATAGAGTATTCATACCCATCTTAATATCTTAAATAAAATGTGTTTGCTCTTTCCCTACTGTAGTTATCTTCAATAAAAACATTGATAGTCATATAAGCATCTTTAAATGACTCATATCTCTTAAAATTTTATACTTCCCACATGATAGGAATAGATATGTCTGGTTGAGGTGGTACTAATTAAAATGTTATAATTTAAAAACACTTGGATTATGAGGAGTCTTGACAGTTTTGTATGACTACCATTTATTAAAAGGCTCCATTAAATTTTATTATTTTTTAATGTTTGTTTATTTTTGAGAGAGAGAGAGAGAGACAGAGAGACAGGGCATGAGTGGGGGAGGGGCAGAGAGAAAGACACAGAATCCAAAGCAGGCTCCATGCTCCAAGCTGTCAGTACAGAGCCCAACATGGGGCTTGAATCTGTGGGAGCCCGACGGTGACCACAAGAAAGCATGGTTAGGGATGCGGGGATGTGCCTGCACACGGGGCTCCCTGCTTGGGCAGATCATGCCTGCAAACAGAGTGCTCTGCCAGGAGGCCTGCACACAATATCCGAGTTAAATGGTCTGCTCACAAACGAGGGAACATGCCCTCCTTAGAACTAAGGAGGAGGCTGGAATTGCGAGCAGGCCTCTTAGTAAACATGTTGTGGTCGCTTCCTCCCTTTGCTCCCCCCTGTCCTTGAAATGTGTTTGGCTACTTGCCTTTTTTTTGTAAATGAATGCATTTTGTATATTTCAGTTTGTATCCAGTTACCGGGGTATAAAATAAACCGCAAGAGTGGCTTGCGTAGAATTGTTCCTCCGGCCGGAGTTGTGTCTGTGTCTGTCTTTTGTGTGTGTCTTGTCTTTGTGTCATTTCGTCCGCAACAGAATCCATGAACCGTGATATCATGACCTGAGCCAAAGTGGGACACTTAACCAAGTGAGCCACCCAGGTGCCCCAAAAGCCTCAAAACATTTAAAGATAAATTTTATGGTGTAAGTTCTAATTGTAATATCCTTTGTCTTTCTCCCTGTACAGTCCATACCCTTTAACCCTAGGGCCTTAACACTTCAACCTCCAAAAGGGTCCTTTCCTTTCTTCACAAACTAAAAGATGGTCTTGGTCAGTAAGGTAGAGCAATTTCTGGGACGAACACAGATGCTGTGGTCTTTGAGGATGTGTAAAGCACCAATTCTGGTGCCTCCAGCTTTTTCTAGATATTGTAGTACACTTTAATTTTTCTCTAAATAGGATATTGCATGATGGGATCACAAAAGAGAAACATGTTCCATATGTGTGTTTTAAAAAGACTGTAACTAGGGCACCTGGGTGGCTCAGTTGGTTAAGTGTCTGACTCTTGCTTTTGGCTCAGGTAATGATCTCACAGTTTGTGAGTTCGAACCCTGCCTTGGGCTCTATGCTAACAGTGTAGAGCCTACATGGGATTCTCCATCTCCCTCTTTAGTAGGGAGTTCTTCCCCCCACTTGTTCTCTGTGTGTGTGTGTGTTTGTGTGTGTCTCTCTCTTTTTCTAAAAATAAACAAAAAATCCCCCCAATAAATTGAGGTGCCTGGGTGGCTCAGTCAGTTAAGCATCCAACTTCAGCTCAGGTCATTATCTCATGGTTCTTGAATTTGAGCCCCATATTGGTATCTGTGCTGGACAGCTCAGAGCCTGGAACCTGCTTTGGATTCTGTGCCTCCCTCTCTTTCTGCCTCTCTTCCACTCACACTCTCTCTCTCTCTCGGAAATAAACATTTTTAAAAAATAACTGAAATAATATACCAGGGTGGATTTTGGAAAACATAGTAGCAGTGGTAGCATACATTTTGGATCTTCCAAATCCTTATATTAAAAACAGAGCAAATGATAGCAAAACCAAAAACCTGTAGATGATACTTTCAACCAAACTACATATCCTCTCAAATCTCCAAAAGAAAGTTGAAACAAAGTACCAACTAGGCTGAGTTTTCATATGCATGTACAATTGGAAGCAGAGAGCTGAGGACTGGGGAGGGTTGGGGGCAGTTCAACATCTAGTTGGCTGGAGGTACCATTTCAAGGTTGATAGTGGCCAAGGCTCACACCTGGGGTTGATTGGATAGGACCAAGGCAACATAACTAAATTAAATTGGAAGCTTTGTTCACAATGGAGCCCATATGGGCTCAGGGGACCCAATACAGGGTTGGGAACAGATGGGGGAATTGGAAACAAATGTGTCCTACGTCTAGTTTGGGGCCGGCTGCCAGCTGGCCCACCTCTGTGTGGTGTGCATTTGTTCCTGGGAGCCTGGGACCCCTGCCCAGAGCAGGAATACTCTGACACAGTCAACTTGAAACTGTAGTAGGGGAATTTAGGACAGCAGCTGCAATTGGGAGTGGGTGCTCTCTTCTCTCAAGTGAATTGGGTGTAAGGGCTCTATGGACAGATCTGTGCAGTGTTGAGCAATATAGCCTCAGGAACTTTGAAACTGGTACTCCAAGATGCTCTCTTTTTTTAAGAATTGCAATTCTAGTGTAATTAACATATAGTGTTATATTAATTTCAGATGTACGATATAGTGATTCAACAATTCCACACATTACTCTGTGCCCATAAGTGCACTCTTTAATCCCCATCATGGATTCCACCCATCTCTCTTCTGGTAATCACCGGCATGTCCTCTATAGTTAAGTGTCTGTTTGTTGTTGTTTTGGTTTATCTCTTTTTTCCTCTTTTGTTTTGTTTTTTCTTAAATTCTACATATGAGTGAAATCATATGGTAGTTGTCTTTCTATGACTGATTAACTTCACCTAGTATTATATTCTCTAGCTACATTTATGTTTTGCAAATGGCAAGATTCTATTTTTTTTTTTATGACAGGGTTGTATTCCAGTGTGTGTGTGTGTGTGTGTGTGTGTGTGTATAATCACATTCATTCATCTATCAATGGACACTTGAGTTGTTTCCATAATTTGACTATTGTAAATAATACTGCAATAAGCATAGGAGTGCACTCCACCAAAAAACTACTAGAACTGATTAAGTGAATTCAGTAAGGCTGCAGGATACAAAATAAATATGTAGAAATCTCTTGCTTTTCTATACACTAATAGTAAAATATTAAAAAGAGAAATTAGGAAATTCTCATTTATAATTACACCCAAAATAATAAAATACTTAGGAATAAACTTAACCAAGGAGGTGAAAGACCTGTACTCTAAAAACTACACTGAGAGTAATTGAAGATGACACAAATGGAAAGATATTTTAAGCTCATATATCAGAAGAAAAAAATTATTTAAAATGTCCATACTACCCAAAGCCATTTACAGATTTAATGCAATCTTTATCAAAATACTAACAGCATTTTTAACAGAAATGGAACAAATACTTTTAAAATTTGTATGGAACCACAAAAGACTCTGAATGGCCAAAGTAATCTTCGAAAAGAGGTACAAAACTGGAGGTGTTATAATCCCAGATTTCAAGATATACTACAAAGCTATAGTAATCAAAACAGTATGATACTGGCACAAAAATAGACACATAGATCTATGGAACAGATTAGAAAATCCAGAAAATGAACCCATAGTTATACGGTCAATTAATCTTCCACAAAATAGAAAACCATATCCAATGGGGAAAAGACAGTCTCTTCAGTATTGGAAAACTGGACAGCAACATGCAAAAGAATGAAACCGGACCACTTTCTGATACCATACACAAAAATAAACTCAAAATGGATTAAGGACCTACATGTGAGGCCTGAAACCATAAAAATCCTAGAAGAATACACAGGCAATAATTTCTCTAGGGCTTTCTTTCAAGACAGGGTTCTACCCTCAGGGGAAGTACTGACAGTGGAATGAAAATTCAAAGGAACAGAAAGGAAAAAAAAAAAGAAAATATAAAAATATAATTAGAGGTTAGAGAGGAGAACAGAGTCAGAGATCTCAGAGAGATCAATTAAGTGGGAGAGAGTCAGAGAGAAAGGGAGACAATCTTAAGCAGGCTCCATGTCCACGGTGAAGCCTGACTCAGGGCTCAGTCTCACTACCCTGAGATCATGCTCTGAGCTAAAATCAAGAATTGGACACATAACTGATTGAGCCACCCAGGCACTCCAAAAAGAGAGGACTTTGTGACATTAGAAAATATATTTGAACCAGGTCTCCTAAAAATGTACATGAATAAAGTTTACCAAATGTGAGGTTCAGAAAATTATTGAATCTGAGAAAAGTTGCCATAAGAAAAATAAGTATAAGGAGAAACGAACATTCCTGCAGGGATTAAACTCTGAGGAAAGACATGTTCATAAAACAGATAAAAACTATAATATATTATTTAAAAATGAGCCAAAAGACACAAAGATGATTTAAAGCACCTCAGAACAATATAAATCAGAATTAGAAAATCTCAGAAAGTGGAAAAAATTCAAATATAATTAGAAACAAAAGAAAAATTTTACAAATGAAAAATAAGTTTAAAAAAATAGAAGAAGGGGCGCCTGGGTGGCTTAGTCCGTTAAGCGTCCGACTTTCGCTTAGGTCATGATCTCGCGGTTCGTGGGTTCGAGCCCCGCGTCGGGCTCTGTGCTGACTGCCAGCTCAGAGCCTGGAGCCTGTTTCAGAGTCTGTGTCTCCCTCTCTCTCTGACCCTCCCCTCCTTATGCTGTCTCTCTCTGTCTCTCTCCTAGAAATAAATAAAAAACATAAAAAAAAAATAGAAGAAACAAATATTGAAGACGTGTGGTAGATAAATAGTAACCCTGTCCCCTTCTCTCTGCTCAGCCTCTAACTCCTCTTTCAAAAATCAAATGGTATCAGGTCCTAGTTGCTAGAATCTATAAATGTAACCTTATAGAAAACAGCGTCTTTGCAAATGTGATTAAGAGTCTTGAGATGAGAAGATTATCCAAGATATCAGAGTACATTCTAAATTTAATCACATATATACTTCTAAGAGGGAGGCAGGGAAAGATTGATGATACACACAACCAGAGATGATGTGGTCAAAATAAGGATAGAGATTGGAGTGGTGTGGCCACAAGTCAAAGATACCTGACAGCCATTAGAAACTGGAAGAGCCAAGGAAAGGATTCTTTCCTAGAAATTCCAGAGGGATAGTGGGTCTGCTGACAGTGGGATTTTGAGTCAGTGATACAGATTTTAAACTTTTGGTTTTCAAAGTTTTAAGAAATAAATTTCTCTTGTTTAAGGCTATAAATTTGTGGTAATTTGTTATAACAGCCATATGAAATGAATACAATAGACAACTCATGCAACATATGGAAATTAGGTATTCTTAAAGATGAAAATCAAAGCAAGTATAACAAATACTAAAAATTATAATTCAATAAAACCGTACTTAAATATTAAAAAATAGAAGTACATATTAAATGAACGTACCATGTGCCTGAGAATATTAACCTAGAATGACTAACACAAAGACATACGTTAGTAAATTACTGGATTTTTAAGAAAATAAAGTCATTTGGGTATCTAGACAGAAAAGGTACATGTGACTTAGAAGAAAAATAAAATTGAATCATTGTCAGTGTTTGTGATAGCAACTTTTTATCCCAAAGAAAATACAATAACAACTTGAAGATATTAAGGGAAAGAATATGTGAAACAAGATTTTATATCTGGAAAAAAAAAAGGCCTTCCAATTAAAAGGAAATATGAACACACACTATTTTCAGTATTCAAGAAACATGGAGAATTATTCCTAGAGTTCTTTCTTTCTTTTTTTTCCTTAAATAGTTTATTGTCAAGTTGGTTTCCATATAATACCCAGTGCTCATCCCAACAAGTGCCCCCCTCCATGACCATCACCCCTCCTCCCCTCTCACCCAACCCCATCAGTCCTCAGTTCTCAGCATTCAAGAGACTCTCGTGGTTGGCCTCCCTCCCTCTCCCAAACTATTTTTCCCCTAATTTCCCCCCATGGTCCTCCGTTAAGTTCCTCCTAATCCACCTATACATGCAAACATATGGTATCTGTCCTTCTCTGCCTGACTTATTTTACTCAGCATAACACCCTCAAGTTCCATCCATGTTGCTACACATGGCCAGATTTCATTCTTTTCTCATTGCTATGAAATATTACATTGTTTAGATGAACCACATCTTCTTGATCCAATCATCCGTTGATAGACCCTTAGGCTCTTTCCATGTTTTGGTTATTGTTGAGAGTGCTGCTGTGAACAATGGGGTACATGTACCCCTATGCATCAGCACTCCTGTATCCCTTGGGTAAATTCCTAGCAGTGCTATGGATCATAGAGGAGTTCTACTGTTAATTTTTTGAGGAACATCCACACTGTTTTCCAGAGGGGCTATACCAGTCTACATTCCCATCAACAGTGTAGAGGGTGCCCATCCTTGCCAGCATCTATAGTCTCCTGATTTGTTCATTTTAGCCACTCTGGCATGAGGTGGTATCTCAACGTGGTTTTGATTTTTGATGAAGATTTTTGATGAAGATTTTGATGAAGAGAGATTCTGAGCATCATTTCAGGTGTCTATTGGCCATCTGGATGTCCTCTTTGGAGAAGTGTCTGTTCATGTCTTCTGCCCATTTATTCACTGGATTGTTTGTTTTTCGGGTGTGGAGTTTGGTGAGTTCCTTATAGAGTTTGGATACTAGCCCTTTATCCGATAGGTCATTTGCAATTATCTTTACCCATTCCGTTGGTGGCTTATTAGTTTTATTGATTGTTTCCTTTGCAGTGCAGGAGGTTTCTATCTTGATGAGGTCCCAATAGTTCATTATTGCTCTTGATTCCCTTGCCTTTGGAGATACGTTGAGTAAGAAATTGCTGCAGATGAGGTCGAGGAGGTTGTTTCCTGCTTTTTCCTCTGTGGTTTTGATGGCTTCCTGTCTCACATTCAGGTCCTTTATCCATCTTGAGTTTATTTTTCTGTATGGTGTAAGAAAGTGGTCTAGTTTCATTCTTCTGCATGTTGTTATCCAGTTCTCCCAGCACAATCTATTAAAGAGGCTGTCTTTTTTTCCATTATATACTCTTTACCTCTTTTTCAAAGATTAGTTCACCATATATTTATGGGTCCCATTCTGAGTTCTCTATCCTATTCCATTGGTCTGTCTGTTTTTGTGCTAATCCCATACTGTCTTGATGATTACACCTCTGTAGTAGAGGCTAAAGTCTGGGAGGGTGATGCCTCCCATTATGGTTTTCTTCTTTAATATTACTTTGGCTATTTGGAGACTTTTGTGGTTCCATACAAATTTTAGGATAGTTCTAGTTTTGAGAAGAATGCTGGTGCAATTTTGATTGTGATTGCATTGAATGTGTAGATTGCTTTGGGTAGTAAAGGCGTTTTAACAATATTTATTATTCTGACCCATGAGCATGGAATATTTTTCCATTTCTTTGTGTCTTCTTCAATTTTCTTCATAAGTTTTCTATAGTTTTCATCACATAGATCTCATATCTTTGGTTAGGTTTATTCCTAGGTATTTCATGGGTTTTTGTGCACTTGTGAATGGGATGAGTTTCTTGATTTCTCTATGGCTTTATTATTGGTGTGTAAAAATGTGACCAATTTCTGTACGTTGATTTTGTACCCTACAACTTTGCTGAATTCATGGATCAGTTCTAATAGGCTTCTAGTGGAGTCTGTTGGGTTTTCTACGTGGAGTAAATGTTGTCTGTGAAAAGTGAAAGTTTTTCTTCTTTGCCGATTCTGATGCCCTTTATTTCCTTTATTTCCTTTTGTTGTCTGATTGCTGATGCTACGAATTCCAGCACTATGTTAAACAACTGTGGTGAGAGTGGACATCCCTGTGGTGTTCCTGATCTCAGGAGGAAAGCTCTCAGTTTTTCCCCACTGAGGATGATGTTAACTGAGGGCTTCTCATAGATGGCTTTTATGATGTTTAAGTTCCTTCTATCTCGACTTTCTCAAGGGTCTTTATTAAGAAAGGTGTTGTATTTTGTCAAAAGCTTTTTCTGCATCTATCAACAGGATCATATGGTTTTTATCTTTTCTTTTGTTGATATGATGTATCACATTGATTGATCTGTGAATATTGAACCAGCCCTGTAACCCAGGAATGAATCCCACTTGATCTTGGTGGATATTTTTTTTTTATGTGCTGTTGAATTCGATTTGCAAGTATCTTGTTGAATACTTTCAACAAGAAATCCATCTGTATTCATCAAGGATATTGGCCTGTAGTTCTCTTTTTTTGCTGGGTCTCTGGCTTGAATCAAAGTGAGGCTGGCTTCAAAAATGAGTCCGGAAGTTTTCCTTCCATTTCTATTTTGTGCAATAGCTTGAAAAGAATAGGTATTAACTCTGTTTTAAATGTCTGGTAGGATTCCTCAGAGATGCCATCTGGCCCAGGGCTCTTATTTGTTGGGAGATTTTTTGATCACTGATTCTATTTCTTCACTAGTTATGGGTCTGTTCAGATTTTCTATCTCTTCCCATGTAAATTTTGGTAGTGAGTGTGTTTTAGGAATTTGTCTTTTCTAAGTTGTCCATTTTGTTGGCATATAATTTTTCATAGGACTCCCTGATTATTGCTTGTATTTCTTAGAGGTTGGTCGTAATAAGTCCATTTTCATTCATGATTTTGTATATTTGGGTGCTCTCTCTTTCCTTTTTGAGAAGGCTGGCTAGAGGTTGGTCAATTTTGTTTATTTTTTCAAAAAACTATCTTTTGGTTTCATTGACCTGTTCAATAGTTTTGGTTTTGGGGGGATTCTATATTGTTTATTTCTGCCCTGATTTTTTATTATTACTCTTCTCTTGCTGGGTTTAGGGTGCTCTTGTTGCTCTCCCTCTAGTTCCTTTAGGTGTGCTGTTAGATTTTGTACCCGAGCTTTTTCTAAGTTCTTGAAATAGGCCTGGAGTGCAAGGTACTTTCCTCTTAGGACTGCCTTTGCCGCATCCCCTAGAATTTGATTTGTTGTATTTTTATTTTCATTTGTTTTTATTTTTTAATTCTCTAATGGCCTGATTGGACCATTCATTCTTTAGTAGGGTGTTCTTTAACCCTCATGGTTCTGGAGGTTTTCCAGCCTTTTTCCTGTGATTGATTTCCGGTTTCATAGCATTGTGATCTGAAAGTGTACATAGTATGATCTCAGTTCTTTCATGTTTACTGAGGGCTGCTTTATGTCCAATGTGTGATCTATCTTAGAGAATATGCCATGCACACTTAAGAAGAAAGTGAATGCCATAGCCTCAGGATGTAGAGCTCTAAATATATCTGTCCAGTCCATCTGGTCCAATGTGTCACTCAAGTCCATTGTTTCTTTAGTGATTTTCTGTCTATTTGATCTATCCATTGCTGTAAGTGGAGTATTAAAGTCCCCTACTATTAGCACATTCTTATCCATAAGATTGTTTCTGTTTGTGATTGTTTTATGTATTTGGGTGCCTATGTATTCAGTGTATAGACATTTATAATTGTTAGCTCTTCCTGATGGATAGACCCTGTAATTATTATATTTTTCCTTTCTTCATTTCTTGTTACTGCTTTTATTTTAAAGTCTTGTTTGTCTTATATAAGTATGGCTACTCCAGCTTTCTTTTGACTTCCAGTAGCATGATGGGTATTTCTCCATCCTCTTACTTTCAATCTGTCCTCAGTATAAAATGAGTTTCTTGTAGACAGCAAATAGATGGATTTGGTATTTTATCCATTCTGATACCTATGTCTTTTGATTGGAGCATTTAGTCTATTTACATTCAGTGTTATTATTGAAAAATATGGGTTTAGATTCATTGTGTTCTTTGAAAGATTCATGCTTATGGTGGTGTCTCTAGTACATTATGTTCTTTACAACACTTCCCTCATAGAGTCCGCCTTAGGATTTCTTGTATGGTTGGTTTAGTGGTGACGAATTCTTTCAATTTTTGTTTATTTGGGAAGACTTTTTCTCTCCTTCTATTCTGAATGACAGGCTTGCTGCATAGAGGTTTCTTGGCTGCATATTTTTTCTGTTCATCACATTGAAGATTTCCTGCCCTTCCTTTCTGGCCTGCCACGTTTTAGTAGATATGTCTGTCACCACTCTGATAGGTTTCCCTTGGTATGTTAGGGTCCATTTATCCCTAGCTGCTTTCAGAATTCTCTCTTTGTCCTTATATTTTTCCAGTTTCACTATGATATGTCGTGCAGAAGATCGATTCAAGTTACATCTGAGGGAAGTTCTCTGTACCTCTTGGATTTAAATGTCTGTTTCCTACCCCAGATTGGGGAAGTTCTCAGCTATAATTTGTTCAAACACTCCTTCAGCTCTTTTCCCTCTTTCTTCCTCTTCTGGAATTCCTATGATATGGATATTGTTCCATTTGATTATATCGCTGAGCTCTCAAACTGTGGATTTCGTGTTCCTGGATCAGTTTCTCACCCTTTTTCTCAGATTCCTCTTTTTCTATAATTGTGTCTTCCAATTCACCTATTCTCCTCTCTGCCTCTTCAATCCGTGCATTGGACACCTCCATTTTGTTATGCATCTCATTTATAGCATTCTTTATTTCATCACAACTATTTTTAAGCTCCAGAGTCTTTGTAGCAATAGTTTCTCTGATGTCTTCCATGCCTTTTTCAAGCCCAGTGATTAATTTTATGACTATTGTTCTAAATTCTTATTGTTATGTTGCTTATATCTATTTTGAGAAGTTCTTTAGCTGTCAGTTCTTCCTGGAATTTCTTTGGAGGAGATTTCTTCCGTTTCCTCATTTTGGCTAGCTTTCTGTGTCTTGTTAGTTTTAAAAGATTGTTATGCACTCTGCACCTGTGAGTACTGCTGTATTAAAGAAGGCTCTTTGACTGTCCAGGGCCTGTCCCTTCAGGAAGTGTTTTTTGAATGGTGTCTCTTGGTCTCTCTTGTTGAGACTTTGGTTATTTTATTTCCCTGCTCGTAGTGGTATTTGTGACTCTCCACCATGTGTGCTTTGGCTTGTTTGTTGAGATAGCCCTGGAAAATAAAACAGACAGAAAAACACACAGGGAACAAAGGTGCACAAACACAACAACAAATTCAACACACATGCAATCCAAAAAGGAAAAAGAAAAAAAAAAGGAAGGAAGGAAAAGAAAAAAAAAGAGGATGGAGGAAAAACAAATAATAAAAAGAAAAAGAAAAAAAGAATAAACCCAAAGGAAAAGGACGGTCTAAAAGCATAAAACCAGAATTCCCAGCTATTAGTAAAGAGCTGGGTGTATGCAGTGCTGATGGAAGAGCATATAATAAGAGATAAATGACAGGGCTGAGAGGAAGCAAAACTGGACAATGACCAGACAGAGAAACTAAGAGGCTTAATTCAGAGAGAGAAAGAGGAGAATATGGTAAGAGGTGAGGAGAAGGAAGTGAAGATAATGTTACTGAGAGAAACTATATAGTTTGATTACTCCAGAGAGAAAGAGAGAGAGAGAGAGAAAGGTAGCGGTAGAGGTGTAGAATATACATCTAGAGGATGGATTAAATGTGACCGTTCAATCAAACCAATGGCCAGAGTGCCCAGTCCTGCAGAGGGAAGGGATACGAATGAGACCAGGGAAAATATATCTGAATAGAAAGAATTGATCTAGAATTAATCACGGCAGTGCATTTATGTTGGTCTTGCCCTGGGCTCCAGTGGGGTGGGGATAGGGGAGCAGCTCTCTAGCCGGGATGGGTGTTTTTTGGTGTGGGTGGGTCTTAGCCTCCACTGCTTGCTGCTCCCTAAGGCCCTGCCTTGGTGGTTGTGGGGAGGAAAATGGCGGTGCCCCAGTCCCTTCTTGAACCAGGTGTTGCTAATCACTCTTTTGGATCCAATATCCCTGTGCTGCAGGCATTGCCAAGATGGGCTGTGTTCTATGTCCCAATCCCCACCTCGATACCAGGTCTTAGTCCGCGTGCTTTATTGATACCACCAGAAACACAGTCCCACAGGCCACTGCTTCCCCACTGCCAGGAGTCTAGTGGAGGAAGCTGCGGCACAGCCTCGGGTCCCCAGGCTCCGTGCCGTCGGGGATGGTGCCGGGAGTCCCAGAGTTATTTCTAAGCAGTCAATGCAAAACAAATTTCAGAGTATCAGAATGAATTGATACAGTGATGTAAGGCTGAAGATGACCGTAAAATGTATGGTTCTTAGTAAAACTAAGATTAAATGAGGGTGTAAAGAGAATATTAAAATAGGTGATATGTGCTGGATCTGTGATTTGACAGTATAAACATAATTATAAAAATGGGGAAAGAGTAAGGGTGGCATAAGCACAAAAATATAATTGCTTTATTTATACCAGTGGCAGTACTATTAATCTTATTATGTCTGAAGCATTTGTATTTTTAATATGAGGTGAAACAAAAAAGTAATTCTGAGATACCTTAATCCCATCATCTGTGTTCTTAACAGTCATGATCCTCAGTATGGAAGGAATGGGATACAGAATATGGAAGGAATGGGATACAGAATATGGTGGATGAATTTAGACAAGAACCTCATAGTCATGCAATTGAATTGGAAATACTATTTACTGATGAGGTGTTGTGCCTATCATTATCTATCTCCCTATATTTATCTATATTCCATTCTGTCCACTGAAAAGGAAACAATGACCAAAACAGTAGCAACGAGCATGCCTTGCACATAGATAGCCAACTTGAAATATCACTTCCCATTATAAGGGGCCATGGCTTCTTGGATAGATGGCTGATTGTAGAGCAGGTAATGTAAAAGATGACCCTAAAACATTTTGACATATTAGCCATCAAGGAAACTATCAAAAATAGTCTGGCTATATCAAAAAGATTTAGGAGCTATCTTAAAGAGTCTTCCACTAGCTGAAGTTTGAGCAATTTGAGGTTAAAAAAGGTAAGAATTAGACTGGCTTTAAACTCATAATGCTTTTTTATTCTTGAGTTTATAATGATATTTTAAAAGATGCTAATTGGTCATGCTTTGAAAATGAGAGGGAACAAATTCATTTTCTTGAAAACAGGTTAAATAAGAGAAAGTACTGAGCATTTATCTTGCTTTTTTCATAAGAACTATTCCACTATGTAGCCACAAAGAAAAAGAGAAGTGCATCATTAAAAAATCATTACAGCTACTACATGAAAAAAAGGGACAGAATTAGAATATCACCTTTTTATAACCCCGCTGAATTTAATTAATAGATCCAGGCCTGAGCATCAACCTCTGCCAGCATCAGAAAAAGAAAGCAACTAGATATTATGTACTTCCTGATGGCAGAACCCAGTAGAAACACCCTTCCCCTCATTTTTTTTCCTTAACGAGATTGAATCTGAATTTGGTCAAGCAACTTAATCCAGAAGCCTGTTTGCAGGAAACTCAGAGAACGTGTTGAACTGTACCATGAATATACACTTAGCAAGAACCAGACTGGAAGAACTGTGGGTCAAATGGCCCAGGTTCTTCATCATTTGAACTGTAACAACAACAACAACAACAACAACAACAAATTGACTTAGAGGAGGGGCAAGTGTTGCCTGTGTTTTCTCTTCACAACATCATCCATTTCTTTGCTACCATATTTGATTAAAAATTCAACTGCTGGGGCGCCTGGGTGGCTTAGTCGGTTAAGCGTCCGACTTTCGCTTAGGTCATGATCTTGCGGTTCGTGGGTTCGAGCCCCGCATTGGGCTCTGTGCTGACTGCCAGCTCAGAGCCTGGAGCCTGTTTCAGTCTGTGACTCCCTCTCTCTCTCTCTCCTAGAAATAAATAAAACATTAAAAAAATATATTTTAAAAAATTCAACTGCATAGGGGGCCTGGGTGGCTCAGTCAGTTAAGCCTGTGACTTTAGTTCAGGTCATGATCTCAGGGTTTGTGGGTACAAGCTCTGCATGAGGTTTTGTGCTAAGCCTGTGTCTCAGTTTGTGTCTTCTTCTCTCTCTGCCCCTTCCCTCCTCTCTCTCTCTCTCTCTCTCTCTGTCTTAAAAATAAACATTAAAAATTTAAAAGTAAGTTCAATTGGATAAAGAATCCTAGGTTAGCAACTGTTACCTTTCAGTATTTTGAAGGCATTGTATCATTGTTCATTACTTTTCTATGTGACTATTGAAAAGTCAAAAGCCATTCTAGGGGAGCATGGATTGCTCAGTCAGTTAGGCATCTGACTCTTGATTTCAGCTTAGGTCATGATCTGATGGTTTGTGAGCTAGAGCCTTTCATTGGGCTCTGTGCTGACAGCTTGGAGCCTGCCTGAGATTCTCTCTCTCTCCCTCTCACTTTGCCCCTCCCGTAGTCACACACTCTCTCTCTCACAAACACATAAACTTTAAAAAGCCATTCTGATACCTGATCATTTGCTTTTGAGAGTTTTAGCCTGTTCTCTGAAACATTTTTGGATATTGACTTTGTCTTCAAGTACTTAAATTTCACAATGATGAGTTTTAGTGTAATCATATTTCTCATTCCTTGAGTTAGAAATTCTGTGGACTTTTTATTCTGAAAAATCATATTCTTCATTTCTTGAGAAATTTTAAACATACTTGATATTTTCTTTAGAGCAAATCCTGTTACTTTAATGTGGAAGTTCCTGAGTCAATCAGTATATTAGTAAGTTAAGTTCAATAATATATTAAACAGATATAGCATGACCAGATGGGATTTATTGCAGGAAGGCAGGCTGGTATAAATTTGAAAATCAATTAATTTGTCAGAGTAGTAATAAAAGAGGAAAGTGTTTGGATGATCTAATGGATACAGGAAAAACATTTGATAATTTCAATATCCATGCATTATAAAAATTCTCAGCAATCCAGAAAGTCAGAGGAAATTCCACAAACTTGTATGTGCAAAACTAATAGCTAAGTTCATAGTTAATGCTAGAACATTGAATTCTTTCATATTGAGTTTTGGAAAAGGATAAATGATGTTTACTATCCCTCCTCTCAATTCTTTTTTTTTTTTTTTTCTGATATGCTAAGACTCACATTAGCTTTCTTCTTGAATTTTGCCAATTCAGGTGCTTAAGTATTTGCTTTCTCAAGTCAACTAACTCTGTTTTTACTGTTCCACATGAGTTCAAGCTTCAAAAGTTTGTTTCCTATCAATTATTTTCTTTTTTCATGTTTTAGTTCTGTTTATCCTAGTATTTTTATCCACCCCCTCTTAACCAAATCCCTTTTCTGTAATTGTAATAGTGTTTCAGGTGATGATCTAACATGCCATGATTAATGTGAACTCCAGACAATTAACTGTTTATATCTTTTGTAGTAGGTAAGTTTAAAATTTTTGAGGTTTAAAATCTGCCAGTCTTTTCATATGGATCATTTAAGTTTTTGTGTTTGCTTATAAAGTTTGTTTCCACCTTGATAGAATTAAAGTATTTGGCTTCTAATGCTTTAATAATTATTTTAATGTTTAGCCCTTTAATCAATTTGATGTGTGTGTGTGTGTGTGTGTGTGTGTGTGTGTGTGTGTGTGTGAGGGGTGGATATAGAGTGCTGCTCTGGTCTTTGACATGATTTTCAAGTGGATAGCAGATGTCCAATATAATTTATTAAATGATCTATACTCTCCCCACTGGTGTCAGTGCCTGCCAATGTTATTCAGACAAAAGTTCTATATATACATATATAGATATATATATATGCACTTTGTAATGGAATCTATACTCTGCTCCCCTTATGTCTTCATCAATTTCTGTGTAAGTTTATATTGTTTTATGTATGGTAACTACATATCTTAATAGCTGATGGGGCAATATTTTCTTACTGCATTTATTCATTTTTTCCCATATGAGATGTATAATTAGACCTTCATGTTCCATAAAAATTCTGTTGAGATTTTGAGAATATTTTGAATTTCTGGGTATATTGTGAGATAGTTAATTTTCATTCTTAGTTCATTTTAATTCTATCAATTTTCTAAGGATAGTGATCATGTCTGTTTGGTTCATGATTTTATTCCTACTGCCTAACATAGTGTTGGCATGCAATAAGATATTTTGTATGTATGAGGTACCTAGTTGGCTCAGTCAGTTGTGTCTGACTCGTGATTTTGGATCACGTCATGATCCCAGGGTTGTGGGATCAAGTCCACAGTGGGTCTCATGCTGAGTGTGGAGCCTACTTGAGATTCTCTCTCCCTCTGGCCTTCTCCCCCACTCCCACATGCTCTCATTATCTCTCTAAAAATTAAAAAAAATATTTATGTTAATAAATAAACATGTATGTAAGTTTGTCTTATAACGGATATACTATTCACTGCAGTAAAAATATACTTTAACACTAGGTCCACTGAGGCAAAAATATCTCCTGTTATTAAAGCATTATTTCCTTAAATTCAGAAAAATCTCAATTAGGAATGAAAAGATAGATTGCTTTGTGTATGTGTGTGAACATAAATTTATGGCAACTTGTGCTCAGAATAATAAAAAAAAGAACATACTTGGTTTTATTTGAATATCTACTGTTAATTACATGATTTGGACTAATGTCAGTAATAGTAATAAAGTTATTAAAAATGTTAACCATATGCTCCTTTGTGACTTTAACATTTAAGTAATTGGTTTAAAAAGTCTGTTTATAAATTTGGTTAATGTAGGCAAGAATCTGTCATATATTTCATATTGTTCCTTAGATAGAGTTGTGTGTGTTTCTATTTTTAAAAATTTAGCTTTGGCTCTGCAAATGAAAGCCTTTTATTTCATTCAAAACGCTAGATGAGACTTTTTCTATCTCCTCTTTTCATTTTGTAAACAGATTGCTTCATGGTACCAATCATATTCTAGACTCTTCTGTATTCTATGTCCTTCTTTCCCTCCAAGTGCTGGGAACATGGAACTACCTGGTGTTGGTGTTGTGCCTCTGAATGCTGGCTATAAGAACAAAAGTACTTCATTTAGTACATTTGACAGGCTTTTGATTTAACAAGTGAAGGATTCCAAGTTTACAATTTATTCACACTCTCATTATCCAAGACAGGCACCCTAAAGCTGCAAAGATAATAAAATAAATTGGAAATCTTTAAGGACAGATGAATTGCCTCTCTCATATTATCTCAATAGCTGTCTGTTAATCTTTGATAGACAATTACTAATTTCATACAGTTTCTAAATTAAGGAAATGTAGGTGCATTTCCTTTTTCTGATCTAGATATTGCTTATGGAGTAAATGCTTTGATAAAAAGCCATGCACAAGAGTATGATTTATTATAGTGTAAATTCTGTAATGTAAATATTTTTGAATATATTGATATGTTAAGCTCATAGCTCTTGGTTTTTTATCAGATCAATGCAGCAAAGTCTGAGAGGCTTAGCTATGTAAATTTCTTTCCCTTGTATTGTTTGACAGCGTGCCAACTTAAATCTTTTCCACTGCTTGTTTTAAATTATTGAAAATAGTTTAGTTTGTGTATTTTAGGCAACAAAATAACTTAAATAGTATTTTACTATTTAGCAGCTATTTGCACATACATGAAGGACAACATGAGATAAAAGTAAGCAAAATCTTTTCCAACTGATTAAAACAACAATTTAATAGAGCTGTCTTAAATATGCATCGTATCAGGTTTTTAAAAATATTATGAGCTACTTTAACTTTAGATTATTATGTTTATATGTTTTTTAAATTAATTGTTTTCATTAATTGTAACTTAACATTTATTAGGTCACTAAATCTTGGAGAATTAAGTCCTTGTTTGTAGCTACATAACAATTCATCTTGTGATTATATAGTGACTTATGTAGCCATTCTCCTGTATTATAGACTGACCTGTTTCTCCCAGCCTCCATTTATATTTTGAAGGTTTAACTTTACCAATGAGGCTGTATGTTGAGATGGAGCCTTTATGAAAGTAATTTAGGTTAAATGAGGTCATAAGAGTGGGGATCTAATTCAGTAGGACTGGTGTTCTTATAAGATCCAGAAGAGACACTAGATACCATTCTCTTTCTACAGAGGAAAAGTCATGTAAGGGCAAAGAAAGCAACATGGAGGCTCAGGAGAGAGTCTCACCAGAAACCAACCCCAGTAGCACCTTGACCTTGGACTTCCAGTCCCCAGAACCGTGAAGAATAAATTCCTGTTGTTTGTCTAACCAAAATACTCAGTCTATGGTATTTTGTTTTGGTAGCCCAAGCAGACTAAGACATCCTGTTAATGAACGCTTAATTTGTTTTATGTATTTCACCATTACTATTTTACTATTGACTATTCTATATGTTTTACTAAATGTTTTACTATTATATTGACATAACCGGAATTCTCATATTCTTGTCCATAGATCTTTGTGTACATGCATGCCTATTTTTTTCTAATCTAATTCAGTATGCGAAAATACTGAGCAAAAGCTAGGAGAAATTTTTGTTTAGAACTTTGTTGGCCAGATATGTTTTATGTGAGTTTATACTGCCATCAGTTGCTTAGGAGAGCCCTTTTCATCACAGGCTTACCAAAACTACATTTTAACCAAAAATTTATTTTCAAAGTAAAAAGTAAAACAAAAAATTGTCATTTGAATTCATGTTTCTTTGATTATTTTTGAATTTGATAATCTTTCCATATTTATGGATTATTCCTTATTTCTTCTACATTGAATTGCCTTTCATGTTCTTTGGCCATTTTTATGGTTGTGTACACTTTTTAATACTAATGATAGAATCTCCGAAGGTATATTTAACACATTCCTTCTCTTTTTTACTTCTGAACATGTAATTGATTTAGGGCTTTAAAAAAAAAAAAAAGCTGTACCTAAGTTGTATCTCCATTAGACATTTAAAATATTCATTTGTTCACCTGTTCTTTTATGAATATTGTTGAATACCTTCTATGTGCATGGCAGTATATTGGGTCCTTGTATTAGAGCACTGAACAAAATTCTGTCTGTATCTTCTGGAATTATATTCTCATAAATAAGCAACAGAAAGGAAGCAATGTGTAAAGACCATGACATAGAGTAAAAGGTATAGGATGGGTGAAAAGTGGGTGGGGTGGTTGCTGTTTAACAGAGATGTGTCAGGAAGTCCTCTGACAAAGTGACTTTTAGATCTAGGGAAAATTCAAGAGTGGACCAAGCAACTCTGTGATGCTGAAGCTTTCCAAGAAGTGGGAGATGCAAATGCAAAGGGTTTAAAGCCAATGTGTCCTCCTGTTATGTCAGTTTTTAAATATTGTATATTGTTGCTATTATTGCCTTTTTAAGAGTCTCCATACTGTATATATTTAGTATTAAATAAAAGATGACTCCTCACTTAAGTACTAAAATGATTAGAATTAAAGTTACTAGTCTGTATTCTCTTTGGTTAATTGCTCAACCACTATATTTGAGCTGTGCAATTTCTTAAACACTTAAACACATCAGCAAACCAAACAAGTGTAACACTTATACTTTTTAATTCTTACTATATGTTATTGCTATGTTTAAATGATGGTGGACACTATTGCATGAGTTCATGTAAAACTTAGGAACTTCATGGCAGCGTTTCCAAGCATGAATTGCATGGAATATTATTTGAGAAATGTTAGTATCTTTCCAAGGAAATATTTTCTTTGTCAAATAGATTTTGGAAATGCTACATATCATTCCCTTCTATGAAGATCTTTCCCAATAATAAATTGTTAGTAAGGCAATCAGAGAAAGACGAATACCATATGATTTTATTTGTATGTGGCATATAAGAAACAAAACAAATGAGCAAAGGAAAGAGAGAGAGAGAAAGAGAGAGAGAGACAAGCCAAGAAATGCCTCTTAACTATAGAGAAGAAATTGATGGTTACCAGAGGGAAAGTGGGTGGAGAGATTGGTGAAATGGGTGATGAGGATTCAGGAGTGCACTTGTGATGAGCACTGGGAGTTGTATAGAAGTGTTGAATCACTATATTGTAGACCTGAAACTAATATTATACTGTATGTTAACTATGTTGGAACTTAAAAAATAATTGCAAATGCAAAGGCCTAATGTATGTTTGTATTAGCATAATGATAGCTATATACAGTTTCCAAAAACACTTCTTTTTCTGTCGAGTATTTATTGACATGCTATGGGAAAGCATCTTGCAAAACACTGCATTATTAGATAAGTACGTTGAACTTCATTTTTCCTACTTGGAAACCTGATGTGTATTATGAGATAAAGTACCTTTCTAAACCATAGATTAATTATAATCAAATTATCTTTTTATAATAGTTCTGAATTAAACTAATGTATAATAAGTTCACAGTAATATAATATTAAGGTCCTATATTTAAGAAAATACTTTTTAAGACTATTTTTCTGGGAGAGGGCAAGATGGCGGAGAAGTAAGGAGCTCCGTACTTGCACTCGCGCCCATACATCACACAGAAAAGATCTGAAGACATTGGAAACCTTACAAAACCTGAGAGATTGGGAGAAAAAAGACGCAGAATCCACTGAGAGAGCCTTCTAACCAGACTCCTGCTCAGAGCACCCGGCAGGCAAGCCCCCGCCCATGCGCGCCAGCCCGACCCAGAGAAGGAAGCAGCGATTCTGACTCCGCCCCCAGAGCTCGGCAGGGAGCCTGGAATTGCCCGAGGGGGTTGCCTGGGAAGCTGTGTCTAAGGCAACTTCAGCGGGGCGCGCGGACGGGGATTTGGAGATTGGAACTGCCCTGGGTTGAAGAGTGCAACCAACTTCAGCTGCGCCCCTGGTACGGGGCGTTTACACCCCCAAAAGAGCGAGGAGCAGCTCTTGCTTCAAGAAGGGACTGGAGCACCGTCACTCTCCTCCCCACAACCGCCGAGGCAGAGCTCCCGCCTGAGGCATTGGATCACGCCACGCCCATCCCTGCCTGAGAGGTGCTCTCCTCCCTTTTTTTTTTTTCTTCCCTTTTTTTTTCCTTTTTTTTTCTTTTTTTTCCCCTTTTTTACTCTTTCTTTTTTTCGTCTTCTTTCTCTTTTCTTTTTTCTCTCTTTTTTACTGACCTGATTAACTCTGGTCGCCAGCTTGCTTAAACGATCACGAGTCCATTGTGTAAATGTAAATTCTACACCTACTGACATTTTCAGCTATTTCTCTCAGGAGTAATTAGACTATATAGTTTCTCTGGATAATTCCAGCACCCTTCTCTCACCTATCCAACCATATTCTACCCTTTACCTCTTTGAAAAAAGCTTCTTATCCCTTCTGCCTGTTCATTCTATTTCCAA